>NC_045998.1:4211232-4336778 GCF_010909765.2 Amblyraja radiata | reverse complement strand
TGAGAGAGAGAGAGAGAGAGAGAGAGACTATGAGCTATACTTACCTTGGTCTAACTGTTTCAGCATCAGGGAGCTTCAATATGTCAGTGATGCACTAAAAAAGAAAGCTCGAAGAGCTCTGTGTGCAATAAAAAGAAGTTTCTACAACATCCAAATTCTAATTAAAATATTGCCTTAAATATTTGACAGAGTAATCCAGCCTATTGCGCTTTATGGTAGTGATAGCAATAGGGGGAGAATGGCAGATGGAGGGGAGCAGATTGCGGGCAAAGAAGGGGCAGATTGCAAGGCGGACGTTAGTGGATGGAAACAGCTGGGGCACAGAGTGTCGGGTGGCATCGGGAGAAGACGCAGTGAGGGGTGGGAGAAAGGGGCGGAAGAGTAAGGGAGAGAGGGGGTGGAGACGGTTAGGGGGATGAGGGCAGGGATGGTGGCAGTGGGGAATGCCATAGAGCGGGCGGAGAAGTTGGCAGGGGTGAGACAAAGAGAGGGAATTGATCGCAGGCTGATAGCGAATAACGGTGGCAGAGTGGGTTGCGATAGATGGAGCATAGGAAATGGGCAGAGCGCGAAAGAACGGTTAGGAGGACAGCGTAAGAGCGGTCTGACAGAGAGTTCAGAGAGAGAGAGGGGACAGGGAGAGAGGGGACAAATGAGAGATGAGGCAGCGATATCGGCCTATTGAGAGCGGGAGCGCAGTGTGAACGGTAAGATGAACATGATGAGGAGAGAATTTCACAGAGAGAAAGGAGACACAATAGCTGAGATACATAAGCGGAGGGAGTGGACAGAGAGAGTGAGGGTAGGGAACGGCAGATACAGGATAATGGAAAGGGGGGGTGCAGAGTTAAATGCACATAAAATGGCCGAGGCAGAATGGTCGGGAGAAAATGGCGGAGAGAGATTTGCGGAGTGAGGGGGCAGAGAGAGAGACAGAGAAGTTCAGTGAGCGGAGGTAGAGAGAGCGCAGCGGGGTGTCCTTCCCTGTATGCCCCCCTCTTTCTGCACTCACTGCAGAAAAATGCGTAAAAGAACAGAGAGAATGTTAAGGGAGAGAGCAAGCAGAGTGAAAGGGGGGAAAATTGGGGGTCGGACCGAGATAAGGCAGAGGGGGGCAGAGAGACAGAGAGAGAAATAGAGAGAGGGGGCACAAAGAGGGGCGCAGAGGGTGGAGGCGCAGAGATAATGATCGAGAGAACATGGCAGATGAAGAATGGCGAATACAAAATGGCAGGGAATCATTGTACGGGAGAGAATGCCGCAGAGAGAATGGGGGCGAGATCGGTGCAGAGATGGAGATGGGCAGGCAGAGAGAGAGGGAAAGCGAGAGAGGTCAAGTGAGTGGGGGCAGAGAGAAATTGGTAATGGAGATAGCGGACAGAGGTAAAGGGAACAAAGCAATAGAGGGGCGGAGGGAGAAGGGTTATAGTGAGAGGTGGCACAGAGAGAGGGGCAGGATAAGGTCGTAGTAAGAGCGTTGGCGCAAAATACATGATAGAGAGAAATGGAAAAGAAGGAGAATGGCGGACAACATGGTAGGGGAAAATGCCAATGATTGAGCGGCGGAGACAGAATGGCAGCAAGACAGGGGCAGAGAGAGAATGGTGGCGACATAGAGTGGGAGACAGATATGAAGGTGACAAAGAGAGAGGGATCAGAAGGACAAGCGGCAGAGAGCGATGGGGCAGCGAGTTATCCTTGCAGAGAGAGAGGGGCTGAGAGAGACCGGCAGTGAGGGGGGCAGAGAGAGTGAATAGGGAGGGGATGGAGAGAGTGTGCAGAGTGGAGGAGCAAAGAGAGATGGGTCCGAAAGAGAGGGGACCAAGTGTGTGGGGGGCAGAGAGAGTGGGCAGGGAGAAGCAGAGACGGATGGCGGAAGGAACAGAGCGAGCAGAGAAAAGGGACAGTGAAAAAGAGGGTTAGGATGAGAGGGAAGCAAAGAGCGGGATCAGATAGTGTGGCGCAGAAAGGGAGGCAGAAAGAACTGTGGAGAGCGGGCGTGGGCGCCGAGAGAATGAGAGAGAGAGCAGGTCACATGGAGAATGGAGAAGACGGAATGGGAAAATGTCAGAGAGAAAATGGCGGCGAGTGAATGACAGCGCGAATGAGGGCTGAGAGAGAGCGGGCAGAAAGGCGGAGAAACGGTGCAGTGAGGTAGGTGGCAGAAAGAGGATAGCGAGAGGTGTAGATGGAGCGGGGCAAAGAGGAGAGGGGAGCAGAGAGAGGGGCAGAGAGAGAGGGGCAGAAAGGCGAGAGAGAGAGGATCACATAGAAGGTCAGAAATGAGGCAGAGTGAGAAGGGGAAGGTAGAGCGGGAGCAGAGAGAGAAAGGGAGCGGTGAGAGCGAGAGGAAATGGAAGCGAGGGGGCATATGGAGGGGAGGAGAGAGCGGGCAAAGAGGGGCCAGAAGGGCCAGAGGGAGAGGCAGAAGATAGTGGGCAGATACAGCTGGGGCAGAGACCTTCTGGTGGCACCGTGAGACGCAGTGAGGGCGGCAGAAAAGGACGGGAGAGATAGGGAGGGAGGTGGACTAAACGGCAGCCGGGATGAGGGCAGTGGGGAGGAGCAGAAAGGAGGCAGAGAGGGTGGCAAGGAGCAGATCAGCGAGAGGGGATAGAGAGGGGACTGAGAGGACAATGCGGGCATAATGCGTTTCGAGAGTGTGAGTAGCAAGAATGCGCAGACAGCGAAGGGACGTTTAGTGGGACAGCGTAAGAGCGGACCGATAGAGTGGTCAGAGAGAGAGCGGTAGGAGAGGGGGGGGTAGGCCAGCGATAGGGGGCGTAGTGATGGCGGGGAGCAGATTGAACGGAAGGGAGTATATGATGAAGAGACAATTATAGAGCGAAAATGGCGGAGACAGTATGGCGGGGAGAGATCATCTGAGAGGGGACAGAGAGAGAGTGTGGGCATGGAAAGAGAGAGATGGCAGAGACAGGATTGTAGTGAGCGGAGATGCAGAGTGAATGGCACAGAGAAAATGGCGACACAGTGGTCTGGAGAGAATGGCGGCGAGAGTTTGGCGGAGATAGGGGGCAAAGAAGAAGGCAGAGACAGAGAAGTGCAGAGAGGGGGGTGCTTCCCTGTATGCCCTCTATTTCTGCCCTCTCTGCGTACAAAAATGGGTTCCGAGCGAGAGGAGGCAGGGGGGGGGGTGAGCAGAGAGAGAGAGAGAGAGGATGGCACAAAGAGGAGCATAGTGGCAGCGGGGGCGCAGAGATAATGATAAAGGTAAAATGGCAGATTAAGAATGGCTGAGACAGAATGGCAGGGACACAATGTCCGGGATCGAATGCCGGAGAGATAATGGTAGTCACAACTTGGCGTCAAATTAAATACATCTCAACACGCATCTCATCCATACCCATCGAATCATCACCAATCATCCAAGCATATCCAAAAGACGGTTAAGGGATACATCCATATCTGCCCCCTTCGCCACAACTAGCCGTGTGGTGCAGGCACCCAACATATACACGTTGGGAAAACGGTTCTGACTGTGCCCCCCACGATATACCTCTAATACGTCGGAGAGGAGACAGAGTGAGGGTAGAGAAAGACAGAGGGGGGCAGAGACAGGATTGTAGAGAGAGGGGGTGCAGAGCGAATGGCACAGAGAAAATTGCGGCAGGTTGGTCGCGAGAGAATGCCGGCGAGAGTTTGGTGGAGATAGGGGGCACAGAGGAAGGCAGAAACATAGAAGTGCAGAGAGCGGGGACAGATGCAGCGGGAGGTGGGGGGGGGGGGGGGGCTTCCCTGTATGCCCTCTAAATCTGACATCTCTGCATACAAAAAGGGGTTCCAAGCGAGAGGAGGCAGAAGGAGAGGTGAGCAGAGAGAGAGGAGGGCACAAAGAGGGGCATCGAGGCAGCGGGAGCGCACATATAATGATAGAGGGAAAATGGCAGATTAAGAATGGCTGAGACAGAATGGCAGGGACACAATGTCATGGAGAGAATGCTGGAGAGCGAATTCAGATACTCAGATACTCCTGAGGAAATAATCCAAATTTGTCTCGGTCACCAATCTTTTGAAAGGACGACCACGTTATCCCGGCAGCATTCTGATAAACTTCCTCTGCAGACTGTAATTGGTAACCAATAACTTCACACCACGCTCTAATTTCAATATTGCCCAAATTCCTCTTAAGCTGCAAAATAATATCTTGTCGTTTATACTCAAGTAGACTAAGTGGGGCCCGTTGGGTCCCATGTTTACACGGTAGAGCTAGTCCCTCAAAGCAATATTCCATCTTTCCACAAATTCCAATATTGTTGGCCAGTGTGGTGGGGACTTTTTGGAACGCTATTATGGATGTTGTGGGCCGAAGGGACTGGTTCCCAGAGGGCTAGGCTGGACTACTATGGAGCCGCTAATGAGGACACAGACAATCTTCCTGGTATAGTAGTGGCTAGAGGATCTGTGTTGACAGAAGAACTGAAGGAAATCCACATTAGGCAGGAGATCCTGTTGGATAGACTGATGGGACCAAACGCTGATAAATCCCCAGGGCTCTGATGGTCGGCATCCCAGGGTACTTCAGGAAGTGGGTCGAGAAATCGTTGATGCATTGATGATAATGTTCCAATGTTCTATAGATTCAGGATCAGTTCGTGTGGATTGGAGGGTAGCTAATGTTATCCCATTCTTTAAGAAAGGCGGGAGAGAGAAAACGGGGCATTATAGACGAGTTAGCCTGACATCGGTGGTGGGGAAGAGGCTGGAGTCAATTATAAAAGATTAGATAGCCGCACATTTGGATAGCAGTAAAATGAGCAGTCCGAGTCAGCATGAATTTACAAAGGAAAAATCATGCAAGTCAAGTCAAGTCAAGTTTATTCGTCACTTACACATACGAGATGTGCAGTGAAATGAAAAGTGGCAATGCTCGCGAAATTTTTGCAAAACGACAAACAGACACACAACCAAACAAACCATAAACACAATCATGAACACACACATCTTATTTTACATATTAAATATTGGAAGGAAAAACGTTCAGTAAGGTTAGTCCCTGGTGAGATTTACAGTCCGAATGGCCTCTGGGAAGAAACTCCTTCTCAACCTCTCCGTTCTCACAGCATGGCGTTTGCCTGACCGTAGCAGCTGGAACAGTCCGTTGCATGCGTGGAAGTGGTCTCCCATGATTTTGTTGGCTCTGGAGTTGCACCTCCTGATGTATAGTTCCTGCAGGGGGGCGAGTGTGGTTCCCATAGTGCGTTCGGCCGAACGCACTACTCTCTGCAGAGCCTTCTTGTCCTGGGCAGAGCAATTCCCAAACCAGATGGTAATATTTATGGACAAGATGCTTTCCACAGCCGCTGCGTAGAACCACAGAAGGATCCTCGGAGACACTCTAAATGTCCTCAATTGCCTGAGGTGGTAAAAGCGCTGCCTTGCCTTACTCACGAGTGCTGCGGCGTGTGATGTCCATGTCATATCCTCAGAGATGTGGACTCCCAGATATTTACAACAGCTCGCGCTATCCACATGATCCCCATTTATCCTCAATGGTGTGTACGTCCTCGGATGATGTGCCCTCCTAAAGTCCACGATCAGCTCCTTCGTGTTTTTGATGTTCAAGAGGAGAATGTTATCCTGGTACCAGAGTGCTAGATCAGCCACCTCATCCCGGTAGGCCTTCTCATCGTTGTCTGAGATCAGGCCCACCACCACAGTGTCATCAGCAAACTTAATTATTGAGTTGGAGCTGAAACTAGCCACACAGTCATGTGTGTACAGGGAGTACAATAGGGGGCTGAGGACGCAACCCTGGGGCGATCCTGTGCTCAGGGTGAGGGACTTTGATGTATTCCCTCCCATCTTGAATACCTGGGGCCTGGCGGTGAGAAAGTCCAGGACCCAGGCACACCGGGATCCAGTAGCTTCCCGGCCAGTCTGGTGGGGACTATCGTGTTGAAGTCTGAACTGAAGTCTATGAACAGCATCCTCACGTAGCCCCCCTTCTGGCTGTCAAGATGAGAGAGAGCGGTGTGCAAAACCTGGGAGACCGCATCGTCCGTGGATCTGTTCGGACGGTGTGCGAACGGCAACGGGTTCATGTTGCGAGGGAGGAAGGCGCAGATGTGTTTCTTCACCAGCCTCTCAAAGCATTTCATGACTACCGAGGTAAGGGCCACCGGACGGTAGTCATTCAGACAGGTTGGGGAGGTATTTTTTGGTATCGGTACAATGATGGATTTTGTGAAGCAGGCAGGGACCACGGATTTGTCCACGGAGAGGTTGAATGTTGAAGTGATCACCGGAGCTAGCTGCGTAGCACAGGACTTGAGTACTCGCCCCGAAATGCCATCGGGGCCTGCAGTTTTCCCCGTGTTCACCCGTGTCAGAGCCTTCCTCACGTCGTGCTCGGACAGCGAGAATGTGTGCACATTCCTCCCTGCAGCTTCGGTAGCCAGCCCGCTAGCGGTATTGTCGATAGTCGGCAGACCTGGGGTGGTGTTGCCCATCTCGAAACGAGCGTAAACGGAGTTCAGGTCATCAGCTAGGGAGGTGCCGGCACTTGCGGATGATGGTGGGGTGCTCCGGTAGTTGGTTACATTCCGTAGCCCCTGCCACAGGCGTCTGGTGTCCTGCTGCTCCATCTGTGTCTCCATCTTGTCCCTGTACCTCCTTTTTGCGTCCTTCACCGCCCTTCGCAGTCGGTAGGACGGCCTTGCCAGGCCCGAGTTGTAGGCAGCGGTGCGAGCATTCAAGGCCACACGAACTGACCTGTCTACCCGGGGTTTTTGTTTCGGAAAGGTGCTTACCCTTACCGTGGGGACGATATTGTCGGTTATTGTTGCGATGAAGTCCGTGACTGCTTCCGCGAACTCACTGACGTGGAACTTGCTTCGAACATATTCCAGTCGACATCGCTCAGTGCAGCTTGCAGCATGGCCTCTGACTGGTCAGACCATCGCTTTACGCCCCTCGTAACTACTGCTTCCTGAACTAGCCTCTGTTTATACTCCGGCACCAGGAAAATGGCAGCGTGGTCAGATTTTCCTAGGGGAGGGAGTGAAACGGCCTTGTAGCCTTTCCTGAACGGCGTGTAGCAGTGGTCCAAAGTTATCTCCCCCCTGGTGGCACACGGGATGTATTGGTAAAAGTTCGGCATGACCTTCTTGAGATTTGATTTATTAAAAGCTCCAGCTACCATCATAGCCGCATCCGGGTACTTGTTTTGATGTAGACATAGCACATCGTGTACGGCAGAAAGTGCCACGTTGGTGTCTGCATGCGGTGGGATGTAGACGGCTGTGACGATCACTGAGCCGAACTCCCGGGGAAGGTAGAATGGGCGGCATGAGATCGTCAGGTGCTCCAGGTCCGGCGAGCAGGAACGGGGGAGCATCTTGATATTTCCAGGGTTGCACCAGTTGTTATTGGTCATGAAGCAGACTCCTCCGCCCTTGGATTTCACAGATGCTTCTGTTCTGTCAGACTAATCGTCTGGAATTTTTTGAAGATGTAACTTGGAAAAAGGACAAGGGAGAGCCAGTGGATGTGGTATAACTGGACTTTCAGAAAGCATTTGATAAGGTCCCACATAGGAGATTAGTGGGCAAAATTAGGGTACATGGTATTTGGGGCAGAGTGCTGACATGGATAGAGAAGTGGTTGGCAGACAGGAAACAACGAATAGGGATTAACGGGTCCCTTTCAGAATGGCAGGCAGTGACTAGTGGGTACCGCAAGGCTCGCTGCTGGGCTCGCAGCTATTTACAATATACGTCAATGATTTGGATGAAGGGATTCAAAGTAACATTAGAAAATTTGCTGATGACACAAAGCTGGGTGGCAGTGTGAACAGTGAGGATGATGCTATGAGAATGCAGGGTGACTTGGACAGGTTGGGGGAGTGGACAGATGCATGGCAGATGAAGTTTAATGCGGATAAATGTGGGTTTATCCACTTTGGTAGCAAAAACAGGAAGGCAGATTACTATTAAATGGCGTCAAATTGGGAAAAGGGGAAGCACAACGGGATACGGGGGTCCCTGTACATCAGTCTATGAAAGTGAGCATGCGGATACAGCAGGCAGTGAATAAATCGAATGGCATGCTGGCCGTATAACAAGAGGTACCGAATATAGGAGCAAAGAGAGCCCTAGTGAGACCACACCTGGAGTATTGTGTGCAGTTTTGGTCCCCTAATTTGAGGAATTATATTCTTGCTATTAAGGGAGTGCAGCGGGGGTTTACAAGGTTAATTACGGGGATGGCGGGACTGTCTTATGCTGAGAGAATGGAGAAACTGGGTTTGTACACTCAGGAGTTCAGAAAGATGAGAGGTTTTCTCATTGAAACATAAGATTGTTAAGAACTTGGACATACTAGAGGCAGGAAACATGTTCCCGACGTTGAGGGAATCCAGAACCAGGGGCCACAGTATAAGACTAAGGAGTAAGCCATTTAGAACGGAGACGAGGAAACATTTTTGCTCACAGAGAGTGGCGAGTCTGTGGAATGCTCTGCCTCAGAGGGCAGTGGATGCCGGTTCTCTGGATGCTTTCAAGAGTGAGCTAGATGGGGCTCTTAAAATAGCGGAGTCAGGGGATATGGGGGAAGGTAGGAACGGGGTACTGATTGGGGATGATCAACCATGATCAAATTAAATGGCGGTGCTTGCTCGAAGGGCCAAATGGCCTGATCCTGCACCTATTGTCTATTGTCTATTGTATATTTACATTGTGGGCAGCACAGACACTCAGGCCTGGTGCGCTGGCCGCTCAGTCACTCAGGGCTGGTGGGTTGGCAGCTCAGTCACTCAGTTGTTCTGGTCTGGCAGCTCAGTCACATAGGCCAGGTGGGCTGGAAGCTCAATCACTCAGGCCTGGTGAGCTGGCAGCTCAGTCACACAGGCCCGGTGGGCTGGCAGCTCAGTCACTCAGGGCTGGTGGGCTGGCAGCACAGTCACTCAGGCCTCGTGGGTTGGCAGCTCAGAAACTGCCAGAAATTATGCTGTATACTGGTGAGAGACTCTGTAAGAGAGAATGGGGAGATGATGGACAATCGATTTTAGACATTTATCATATTTTTTTGCAGACCACAGGAACGAAGCTCTATCCTGGCATGGATCTCACAGAGATCCACTGAAGGGAGCAGGAAACATACTGGGGGAATTCATATTGATGGGCCGAAGGGACTCATCCGTGGCTAGAGCAGGCCCGATGGGCCTAAGGGAATCATTTCAATAAATCTGAAAGCCATTTCAGTGAAAGGCATTTTTGTTGGACATTTCCTGGCCTGGCACGGGTGTCTTAGGTCAAAAAGCTCCTCCAGCCCTAATACGGCATTGCGGGCAGAAGGGACTGGTTTCTCGGCTAATAGCAGCCTTGTGGGTCGAAATTACTGGTTTCAGGCGGGCGAAACAGCTCATTTCATTTCATTTCCATTCCAATTTCAAGCACAGGGCAGGCCAAACAGCTCATTGCATTCTTATTACATTTCTATTGTCATTGCACTTTCAAGCAAAGGGGTAGCCAAACAGCTTATTGCATTTTCATTTCATTTCCATTGCCATGGCAGTTTGAAGCACAGAGCAGGCCGAACAGCTCATTGCATTTCCATGTCACGTACATTGCATTTGCAGTTTCAAGCATAGGACAGGCCGAACAGCTGATGGCATTTTCATTTCAGCACAATTGCCAATGCATTTTCAAGCACAGGGCTGGCAGAACAGCTGATTGTATTTTCATTTCACTTCCATTGGATTGCAGTATATTCTGTCCTCTGCTGGGACTTATGCGCAATAGCGCTATCTATTGGATTTTATTGTTAACGGTCAGTTGCACACAGGAAGTAGGAGGCAGGAAGTAGTCACCTGTCTGTTCTTTTCTGTCAGGTTCAGCAGCAAAAGCAATCCATTACAATCCTAGCTTGCTACGCTTCAGAAAGCAATGGCTGTAAGTTTATATAGTTCACTGTATGCTTGGAATGCTATGTTAGAGAATATTTATAGCAGATGATGTTTAACTCATTTCATTTACTTCATAGCATTGGTGAATGTTTGGGTTGTTAGCAGTCCGCCATTTTGTAGCACCGTACATACAAGGAATAGGATTTGCTTTGATTGTTAATAGGGTTGTTTATCATATATTTGCCACTGTTTAGAAGGTTTGTATATTTCTGTAAAGGAGAGTAATTTGTATATCTTTTTTCATAGTTTTCACTCGTTTTTCAATATTATGAATGACAGCACTGGAAAGTTATTAAACTTAAGAGCAGAGATGCTAAATTTCTGACTCGCATCTGATTATTGAATCGAGTTTGGCTGGCTGTCAATCTACGTTCTACTGTTAACTCAACCATGTAGGGAGGACAGTTCACAGTTTCAAGCACAGGGCAGGCCGAACAGCTGATTGCATTTTCATTTCACTTCCATTCCCATTGCAGTTTCAAGCACAGGGCAGGCCAACAGCTAATTTCATTCCATTGCCATTGCAGTTTCAGGCATAGGACTGGCCGAAGAGCTCAATGCATTTTCATATCACTTCCATTGTCATTGCAGTTTCAAGCACAGGGCAGCACAAACACCTGATTGCATTTTCATTTCAAATCCATTTTCATTGCCATCGCAGTTTCAAGCAGAGGACAGGCCAAACAGCCGATTGCATTTGCATTTCATTTCAATTGCCGTTACAGTTTCAAGCACAGGGCAGGCCAAATAGTATCACTAATCCGTGCCTGCCATTTCTCAATATCCCTTGACTCCACCAGCCCCTAGAGCTCTATATAACTCTCTTAAATCCATCCAGTGAATTGGCCTCCACTTCCCTCTGTGGCAGGGAATTCACAACTGTCTGGGTGAAAACGTGTTTTACTCACCTCAGCCTTAAATGTCCTCCCCTTTATTCTGAGACTGTGGCCCCTGGTTCTGGACCCGACCAACATTGGGAACATGCTTCCTGCATCTAGCTTATCCAGTCCTTTTATAATTGTGTGTGTTTCTAATATTTCTAAACTCCAGTGAATACAAGCCAAGTATTTTCAATCTTTCCTCATATGGCAGTCACGCCATCCCAGGGATCAATCTCGTGAACCTACGTTGCACTTCTTCAATCAAAAAGATGTATCCAGAAATTAGGAGACAAAAACTGTACACAATACTCTAGATGTGTTCGCAACACAGCCCTACACAACTGCAGGAGAAACTATTTACACGTATAACCATATAACAATTACAGCACGGAAACAGGCCATCTCGGCCCTACAAGTCCGTGCCGAACAACGTTTTTCCCTTAGTCCCACCCGCCTGCACTCATACCATAAACCTCCATTCCCTTCTCATCCATATGCCTATCCAATTTATTTTTAAATGATATCAACGAACCTGCCGCCAACACTTCCACTGGAAGCTAATTCCACACCGCTACCACTCTCTCAGTAAAGAAGTTCCCCCTCATGTTACCCCTAAACTTCTGTCCCTTAATTCTGAAGTCATGTCCTCTTGTTTGAATCTTCCCTAATCTCAAAGGGAAAAGCTTGATCACATCAACTCTGTCTATCCCTCTCATCATTTAAAAGACCTCTATCAAGTCCCCCCTTAACCTTCTGCGCTCCAGAGAATAAAGACCTAACTTATTCAACCTATCTCTGTAACTTAGTTGTTGAAACCCAGGCAACATTCTAGTAAATCTCCTCTGTACTCTCTCTATTTTGTTGACATCCTTCCTATAATTGGGCGACCAAAATTGTACACCATACTCCAGATTTGATGTCACCAATGCCTTGTACAATTTTAACATTACATCCCAGCTTCTATACTCAATGCTCTGATTTATAAAGGCAAGCATACCAAAAGCTTTATTTACCACCCTGTCTATATGAGATTCCACCTTCAAGGAACTATGCACGGTTATTCCCAGATCCCTCTGTTCAACTGTATTCTTCAATTCCCTACCATTTATCATGTACGTCCTATTTTGATTTGTCCTGCCAAGGTGTAACACCTCACATTTATCAGCATTAAACTCCATCTGCCATCTTTCAGCCCATTTTTCCAAATGGCCTAAATCACTCTGTAGACTTTGGAAATCCTCTTCATTATCCACAACACCCCCTATCTTGGTATCATCTGCATACTTACTAATCCAATTTACCACCCCTTCATCCAGATCATTGATGTACATGACAAACAACAAAGGACCCAACACAGATCCCTGAGGCACCCCACTAGTCACCTGCCTCCAACTCGACAAACAGCCATCCACCATTACCCTCTGGCTTCTCCCATTCAGCCACTGCTGAATCCATCTTGCTATTCCTGCATTTATACCCAACAGTTTAACATTCTTAACCAACCTTCCATGAGGAACCTTGTCAAAGGCCTTACTAAAGTCCATATAGACAACATCAACTGCTTTACCCTCGTCAATTTCCCTAGTAACCTCTTCAAAAAATTCAAGAAGATTAGTCAAACATGACTTTCCAGGCACAAATCCATGTTGACTGTTCCTAATCAGACCCTGTTTATCCAGGTGCTTATATATATTATCTCTAAGTATCTTTTCCATTAATTTGCCCACCACTGAAGTCAAACTAACAGGTCTATAATTGCTAGGTTTACTCTTAGAACCCTTTTTAAACAATGGAACAACATGCGCAGTACGCCAATCCTCGGGGACTATTCCCGTTTCTAATGACATTTGTATTATTCTAATGACATTCGTATACTGAAATCCTCTTGGTATGAAGGCCAACATTGCATTAACTTTCTTCACTGACTGTTGTACCTGCACGACAACTTTCAGTGAGCGCTGTACAAAGACGCCCAGGTCTCGCTGCACTAACCTAACTTAACCTAACCCATTGAGATAATAATCTGCCCCCTTGTTTTTGCCGCCAAAGTGGATAAACTCGCCTTTATCTATATAATACTGCATCTGCCACGCATCTGCCGAATCACTCAACCTGTCCAGGTCACCCTGCAACCGCCTAACATTCTCTTCGTAGTTCACACTGCCACCCAGCTTTGTGTCCTCCGCAAACTTGATAGTGTGGCTCCAACTTCCCTCTTCTAAATCATTAATATATATGGTAAACATTTGCGGCCCTAACACCGAGCCTTGCGGCACTCCACTCGCCACTGCCTGGCATTCTGAAAAGGACCCGTTCACTCCTACTCTTTGCTTCCTTTCTGCCAACCAATTTTCTATCCATGTCAACACCCTACACCCGGTCAATCATGATTTCCCTTTCATAAATCCATGTTGAATTGGACTAATCATTTTACGGCTTTTAAATGCCCCAATATTACCACATTAATAATTGACTCCAGCATCTTCTCCACCACCGAAGTCAGGCTAACTGGTCTGTAATTACCCGCTTTCTCTCTCGCTTCTTTCTTGAAAAGTGTGATAACATTAGTTATCCTCCAATCCACAGGAACTGATCCTGAATCTATTGAACATTGGAAAATTATCACCAATGCGTCACTATTTCTAGAGCCACCTCCCCGAGGACCCTGGAATGCAGACCATCAGGCCTAGGGATTTTACTTTTACATTTTGCTTCATTAATTTTATTGAACATGTTAAAAAATACAAACACAAATAGGACAGTAGGATTTATCATTCTTCTGTCCCATTAGCCTACCCAATACTATGTCTCGCCTGTACCCTGGACGTTTATTTCAGTTCCACTACCCCCTTAGATCCTCTGTCCTTCAGTACAACTGGGAGATTGTTTGTGTTTATCTTGGTGAAGACAGATCCGAAGTACCTATTCAACTCCTCTGCCACTTCCTTGTTACCCATAATAATTTCACCCGTGTCTGCCTTCAAAGGACCCCCATTTGACGTTGCACCTCTTTTCCCTTAACATATCGAAATAAGCGTTTACTGTCCTTTATATTCCTGGCCAGCTTCCCTTCATATTTCCTCTTTTCTGCCCGTAATGCCCGTTTTGTTTCCTTCTGTTGTCCACTGAAAGATTCCCAAGCCACTGGCTTCCGGCTACTCTTTGCTGTGTATTACATCTTACCTTTTAGTTTTATTCTATCCCTAACTTCACTTGACAGCTACGATTGCGTCCTACTCCCATTAGAATCTTTGTTTTCCTTTTTGGAGTGAAATTATCCTGCGTCTTCCGGATTATGCCGATAAATTCCTGCCATTGCTGATCCACCGTCATTCCTGCTAGGATCCTTTTCCAGTCTACCTTGGCCTGTCACAGTCTGCCCTCTCCTCATTCTCATCCACTTCACCTCCCAGTACTTTTCCACCGGTCCCGCCTTCTCCTCACCTGCCTGCCTGCCACTCCCCTCTCATCAGCCCAACTCTCCTCACCTGTTGCACTTAGTTGCCTCTGATCACCAATTAACCCGGTATATAGACTCTCCTCACCGTTCACACAGTGCCAGATTGTTCTCAGCATTCAAGCAAGACTCTCCAGCGATGTCCCGACTGCCTACACGGATTCGTTCCTGCCTGCCCCTCTTCGGAACCCTCGCTCAATCCTGAGTCTCTGTGTGAGTACAGTGTACCCATTCCTGTGTTACTACTCTGTGTTACAGTATCGTAATAAAGTTAATTACCAACTATACCTGCCCGATTCTGTGCTGCTATTGGGTCCAAGCTATACCCGTTACAGTACAATCTGGCCAATAATGGACTCAGCGCACACAACGTCTCCGTCAAACCGCTTCGAGAGGATTGAGCACACGCTCGTGCAGCACGAAGCTATGCTCACTGCCTCCAACTCCGAGGTTCGACAGGCTGTGTCAAACCAAGAGCAAGCATTGGTTGCACTAGCCACTCAGGTCCAACAGCTGACGACCACCCTCGCCCAGGCTACACCCCATGCTTCGCCTCCGGCTCCGACAGCACCAGCTCCAGGTCCGCCAGGACCATCACCTGAGCCCCGGGTGGGAACCCCGGAGCGCTACGCTGGAGACCCTGAGGGCTGCAACCCATTCATCACGAACTGTTCCATTCTCTTCGCCCTACAGCCCTACACCTTCTCCCAGGAAGCGGCGAGAGTGGCGTTTACCATTAATCACCTGACTGGCAGAGCTCGGCTGTGGGGAACGGCTGAATGGGAGCGACGCACGCCGGCTTGCTCCTCTTTCCAGGCCTTCGCCACGGAGCTTCGCAAGGTGTTCGGTGAGGTGTCGATGGGTCCGGACGCTGCGGGAAGTCTGCTGGCGTTGAGCCAGGGGAACCAGAGCGTCGCTGACTTCGCCATCGAATTTCGCACCAGGGCCCGTCAGAGTGATTGGAACGCCCCGGCCCAGTGTGACGCTTTCTTGCTGGGCTTGAATGACTATATCAAGGATAAGTTGGTGTCCCACGACCTTCCTTCTTCTCTGGATGGGCTTATAGAGCTAACGACCCGTCTGGACCGACGCATCCTGGCGAGACGTCGGGAGAGGCGATAAGGCCTGGCGGGTCATTACATCTCCAAGTATCCAGTAAAAGGCCAGACTCACCAGTAGCAGAGGAATTATTGGTGAGTCGAACCTCTGCACTTTCCTCTGCCCGACGCCCTCTTTGTCATGCCCGTCTGCTGTTGTCTGATGATTATCACACCCTCGCCACCTTCATAGACTCTGGTTGTGACATTAATCTTATGGACAAGGAACTAGCCCGCCAGCTAGGTATCAGTTGTGTTCCCCTGCCTGAACCTGTTCCCGCCAACGCCCTCGACGGCCATCTCCTGGGGACTGTTTCTCACCAGACGGTCCCAGTGCGCATGCTCCTGTCTGGTAATCACCATGAGACCACCCAGTACCACATCCTGCAGTCTCCCCGTCTTCCCCTCGTCCTGGGTTACCCCTGGCTTCGACGACACAACCCCAACATCGACTGGAGGACGGGGGTCATCTTGGGTTGGAGCCTGTAAAGATATGTTATAAACACACCGTAGCTTTACTTATTTTATTCATACTGTAATATATAAACATAGAAACATAGAAATTAGGTGCAGGAGTAGGCCATTCGGCCCTTCGAGCCTGCACCGCCATTCAATATGATCATGGCTGATCATCCAACTCAGTATCCCGTACCTGCCTTCTCTCCATACCCTCTGATCCCCTTAGCCACAAGGGCCACATCTAACTCCCTCTTAAATATAGCCAATGAACTGGCCTCGACTACCCTATGTGGCAGGGAGTTCCAGAGATTCACCACTCTCTGTGTGAAAAAAGTTCTTCTCATCTCGGTTTTAAAAGATTTCCCCCTTAATCTTAAGCTGTGACCCCTTGTCGTGGACATTACAGATAGCACTAGCTGTACGTGGTCTGTCACGGAAACTAGAAAGTGATCAGAGGGTGGGGAGGTTGTAATTATACTTGTGATATGGGGAGTGGTTAGTAGTGATGAGGTAACTATATTAAAGTTACATGCACATGTCATCTACAGAGCCCTACCTGCCACCAAGTGTGCCTGAAGCAAGCCTCAGGTCCTCAACCGGCCACCTGCTCCTGTACTGCTCCAGATCTGACGGGGGTCCCAGCCGAGTACCATGACTTTGGGGAAGTTTTTAGCAAGTCTAGGGCCACCTCCCTTCCTCCTCATCGGCCCTATGACTGCGCCATAGACCTCCTGCCTGGTTCCGCTCCTGCTAGGGGTCGCCTTTACTCCCTGTCCGCCCCTGAGAGAGGCGCCATGGAGAAATACATGAACGACTCCTTGGCTGCTGGTCTCAACCGTCCCTCCTCGTCTCCTGCTGGGGCTGGGTTCTTCTTCGTGGAGAAGAAGGACAAATCTTTGCGTCCCTGCATAGATTACCGGGGGCTCAACGGCATCACGGTGAAGAATCGCTACCCTCTCCCACTCATCTCCTCTGCTTTCGAGCTCCTGGAGGGGGCCACCATCTTTTCTAAGTTGGATCTACGCAACGCCTACCACTTGGTCCGCATCAAAGAGGGAGATGAGTGGAAGACCGCCTTCAACACTCCCACGGGACATTATGAATACCTGGTGAAGCCCTTTGGCCTCACCAATGCCCCGGCCGTCTTCCAGGCTTTGGTCAATGACGTTCTCAGAGACATGTTGAACAAGTACGTGTTCGTCTATCTTGATGACATCCTCATCTTTTCACGGACCAAGGAGGAACACGTACACCACGTCAAGGGCAGTTCTACATCGGCTCCTGGAGAACTCGCTCTTCGTTAAAGCTGAGAAGTGCGAGTTTCACTCCCCGTCAGTCTCCTTCCTAGGATACGTCGTTGGCCAAGGGAACATCAAGATGGAACCCGCCAAGGTCTCTGCTGTCACCACCTGGCCTGTTCCTGACTCCCGCAAGCAACTCCAAAGGTTCCTGGGGTTCGCCAATTTTTACCGACGGTTCATCCGTGGCTACAGTACTGTGGCCGCACCCTTCACGGCACTCACCTCCTCCAAGGTTCCGTTCCGGTCGTCTGCCGCGGCCGACGAAGCTTTTCAGACACTCAAGACACGGCTTACATCGGCCCCCATCCTCCAAGTTCCGGACTCAGAGAGACAGTTCCTGGTGGAGATGGACGCCTCCGACGTGGGGGTGGGAGATGTTCTGTCCCAGCGGGCTGCCGGGGACCAGAAGCTCCATCCATGCGCCTTCTTCTCCCGACGCCTGGCCCCTGCTGAGAGGAATTATGACATTGGCAACCGAGAACTGTTGGCGGTTAAGTTGGCTTTGGAGGAATGGCGTCACTGGCTGGAGGGAACCGAGCAGCCTTTCTTGATTTGGACTGACCACAAGAACCTTGAATACCTCCAGTCATCCAAGAGGCTCAACTCTCGTCAGGCCCGCTGGTCTCTCTTCCTCACCCGCTTCAACTTCTTCCTCTCCTACCGACCTGGGTCCCGAAACGTGAAGCCCGATGCCCTCTTTCGACAGTTCTTGGCGAAGGAGGAGCCTGCCTCTGGCCGCAAGACCATCCTCCCGTCCTCGCACAGGGTTGCCTCCCTCAACTGGGAAGTGGAGGAGAAGGTCAAGGCGGCCTTGGAGAACCAGCCGGGACCCAGCGCATTCCCTCCTGATCGCCTGTTTGTGGTTTCTGCCCTGCGGTCCGACGTCCTTCAGTGGTCCCACAGCTCTCGACTCACCTGTCATCCCGGCATTCAGCGGACCAAGGAGATGGTGCTACGGAGGTTCTGGTTGGCATCGCTGGAGGAGGACACTCGGGAGTTTGTCAATGCCTGTCCCGTTTGCAACCAGCACAAGGTCTCACGCCAAGCTCCTGCGGATCATCTGCTTCCACTGCCTGTACCCCATCGACCATGGTCCCACATCTCCCTGGACTTCGTTACCGGCCTGCCCCATCCAGTGGTCACACCACCATCCTGACCGTGGTCGATAGATTTAGCAAGATGGCTCACTTCGTGCCCCTGCCCAAGCTTCCGTCAGCCAAGGAAACTGCCGAGCTCATGTTACTCCACGTCTTCAGGTTCCATGGTCTCCCCGTCGATGTGGTCTCCGACCGGGGACCCCAGTTTGCCTCTGTGTTCTGGAGGGAGTTCTGCACGCTTGTGGGGGCCATCGTGAGTCTGACGTCCGGATTTCATCCCCAGTCCAACGGCCAAACTGAAAAGAAGAATCAGGAGATGGAGACGGCGCTGCGGTGTATGGTGTCCAAGCATCCCTCCCCATCGTCCCAGCAGTTGTTGTGGGTGGAGTACGTCCACAACACCCTGACAAGCTCGGCCACTGGGCTCTCCCCTTTCCAGTGTGCCTACGGGTTCCAGCCTCCACTGTTCCCGGCGCTGAAGAAAGAGTGTTCCTGCCCGTCCGTCCAGGCCTTCATTCGTCGCTGCCGCAGGACGTGGACCCAAGCCAGGGCGGCTCTTCTCCGCTCCGTGGACCGTTATGCTACGGCTGCCAACCGTCACCGCACCCAGGCCCCCACCTACCTCGCGGGCCAGAAGGTGTGGCTGTCGACCCGGGACCTTCCCTTGAGGGTGAAGTCCAAGAAGTTGGCACCCAAGTTCCTCGGTCCCTTTGAGATCCAGAAGGTCATCAACCCAGCGGCTGTGAGGCCCAAGTTGCCTCGTTCCATGCGGGTCCATCCTACGTTCCACGTGTCCAGAGTAAAGCCAGTCCGGGAGAGCTCCCTGGTCCCCGCAGTCCCTCCTCCTCCACCTCCTCCTCTCATCGACGGAGGCCCCGCCTTTACGGTGCACCGCCTCCTGCGCACCCGCCGTCGCGGGAGGGGTCTCCAATAACTGGTCGATTGGGAGGGTTACGGTCCAGAGGAGAGGTTCTGGGTTCCGGCTCGACACATCCTGGACGCCTCCCTCATCAGGGTGTTTCACCGGCGTCATCCCGACCAGCCGTCCAAGTCCGCCACTCCTAGAGGGATCGCCGCCCCATGAGACTCTGTCCCCTCTTTCGTCTGAGGCGCCCAGTGACGCCGAGACGGAGCTTTCCTCTGATGCTATGGAGGAGGATGCGGACATGGATGTCTCGGACGAATATTAGCCCTCCTCCGGTCCCCCTCCTCCCACCCAACTATGCGTGGGATTGGGTTGATTTTCATTATTGCTTTTTTGTTTTTTGTTTTGGGACGTCAGGAGCCGTCCCTTGAGGGGGGGGGGTTCTGTCACAGTCTACCCTCTCCTCATTCTCATCCACTTCACCTCCCAGTACTTTTCCACCGGTCCTTCCTTCTCCTCACCTGCCTGCCTGCCACTCCCCTCTCATCAGACCAACTCTCCTCACCTGTTTCACTCAGTTGCCTCTGATCAGCAATTAACCCGGTATATAGACTCTCCTCACCGTTCATCACAGTGCCAGATTGTTCTCAGCATTCATGCAAGACTCTCCAGCGATTTCCCGACTGCCTACACGGATTTGAACCTGCCTGCCCCTCTTCGGAACCCTCGCTCAATCCTGAGCCTCTGTGTGAGTACGGTGTACCCATTCCTGTGGTACTATTCTGTGTTACAGTATCGGAATAAAGTTCATTACCAACTATACCTGCCTGATTCTGTGCTGCTATTGGGTCCAAGCTATACCCGTTACATGGCCAGCTCCCCTCTCATGCCTTCATATTCCCATTTGTTCAACTGCATCACTTCCACCCGTTTTAACGTTCTCATTCTCAAATCGCTGATTAAAACTTATCATAGAAACATAGAAAATAGATGCAGGTGTAGGCCATTCGGCCCATTCAATATGATCATGGCTGATCATCCAACTCAGTATCCTGTACCTGCCTTCTCTCCATACCCCCTCATGCCTTTAGCCACAAGGGCCACATCTAACTCCCTCTTAATTATAGCCAATGAACTGTCTTCAACTACCTTCTGTGGCAGATAATTCCAGAGATTGACCACTCTCTGCTTGAAAAATGTTTTTCTCATCTCGGTCCTAAATGATTGCCCCCTTATCCGTAAACCGTGACCCCTTGTTCTGGACTTCCCCAACACCGGGAACAATCTTCCTGGATCTAGCCTGCCCAACACCATAAGAATGTTGTAACTTTCTATAGGTATCCCACATAATCTTCTAAATTCTAGCAAGCACAAGCCAAGTCTATCCAGTTTTTCATAATATGACAGTCTTGACATCCCAGGACTCAGTCTGTTGAACCTTATCTGTACTCCCTCAATGACAAGAATGTATTTCCTCACATTCGGTGACCAAAACATGTTACCTCTAAACTTCTGTCCCTTAATTCTGAAGTCATGTCCTCTTGTTTCAAACTTCCCTATTCTCAAAGGGAAAAGCTTGTGCACATCAACTCTGTCTATCCCTCTCATCATTTTAAAGACGTCTATCAAGTCCTCCCTTAACCTTCTGCGCTCCAGAGAATAAAGACCTAACTTATTCAACATTTCTCTGTAACTTAGTTGTTGAAACCCAGGCAACATTCTAGTAAATCTCCTCTGTACTCTCTCTATTTTGCTGACCAAATTTGTACACCATATTCCAGATTTGGTCTCACCAATGCCTTGTACAATTTTAACATTACATCCCAGCTTCTATACTCAATGCTCTGATTTATAAAGGCTGGCATACCAAAAGCTTTCTTTACCACTCACAGCTAACACTGCCCCCCAGCTTCGTGCCATCCGCAATCTTGGATATGTTGCATTCAATTCTCTCGTCCAGCTGAGGAGGACAAAGGGCTTAATTAGGAAAGGGAAAATAGATTATGAAAGAAAACTGGCAGGGAACATAAAAACTGACTGCAAAAGATTGTATAGGTATGTGAAGAGAAAAAGATTAGTTAAACCAAATGTAGGTCCCTTGCAGTCAGAAACAGTTGCATCTCAGGGTACTTCAGGAAGTAGCCCCAGAAATAGTGGATGCATTAGTGATAATTTTTCAAAACTCTTTAGATTCTGGAGTACTTCCTGAGGATTGGAGGCTAGCTAACGTAACCCCATTTTTTTTTAAACGGAGGGAGAGAGCAAAATGGGGAATTACAGACCAGTTAGTCTAACATCGGTGGTGGGGAAACTACGAGAATCAGTTATTAAAGACGGGATGACGGGAAAAAAGCTTATACTCAAATCTGAAAAAACGCGCTTATACCAACAATAAAAATGTGGATTTCAAAAATGTTCGAAACATTACACATGGAAGATATGAGACTCCCCTTCGCAGGCAAAGCAGACCACTTCCAAAAGATGTGGTCTGCATTTATGAGCTTACTAGAAGCATTAGGTCCAATAGTATTTAAAAAATAAATGGTGCCAGGATCTGGTAACGGGGGATGAAAAATATGGTTGGTATATCCCTTTTTGCGGAGTTTTTTTTATAATAGAGCGATTGTTTCTCTTTCTTTCTTTCTTTCTTTTATAGGGTCTATTTCTTAACTTTCTTCTCTAACTCTCTCTCTAATGGGCTCTCTTTTTCCAACACTTTCCTGCACTTTCACGACTCTTTCTCACTTACCTTACTTCTTTTATTTCTATCTTTCTTAAAGCTCAAAAAATGAAGGGGTACAACAAATGTAATAACATATATGTGGTGTGTATTACTGTAACTTATTGTACTTCTAATAAAATAAAATAAAATAAATAAAATAAAAAATAAAAAGATGGGATAGCAGCACATTTGGAAAGTGGTGAAATTATTGGATCAAAAAAGGTCACAGGTCAAAAACTGTAGTTGCCATTTGTGCGTACACACATAGGAACTCTTGTGCGGATGTTCAGAGAGCCAAGTCAAGTCAAATTAAAAAGACACACAGAAAGACACATAAACTATAAAAACATATACTTCTCTAAAAATAAAAAATAAAGTGCCTAAAACCCTATATAAAGGAGAAAGTGAGAACATTGTAAATTGCACAAACCCTATATAAAAGTGTCGATTGCATTGTAAATTGCACAGGCCCAGGAGACAATATAATATGATATAATATGATATGCTATGAGGTAGGTCAGGACATCAGTTCATTTTGTTTTGGCCAAGAATCTCACTGTGGCAGGGAAGAAGCTCTTTAAAAAGCGTGTTCTGTTTGTGGCGATGCTCTCCGCACGTCTGTGCCTGAGGTTGTATGTGCAGTTTTTGTGTTTGAGCAGGGAGTGAGCTGGATGTAGTGTGTCTCTGATGATCTCTCTGCCCTTTTTTGACAGCGCTGTGTGTAGATTGTATCCATGGAGGGGAGTTCCGTTCTGATAATCCTCTCTGCAGTCTTTACTACTCTTTGCAGAGCCTTCCTCTCTGTCTGTGTGGAGTTTCCATACCACACCGTGATGCCTGTGGTGAGGATGGTCTCTATCAGTTTTTTGTAGACCTGGGTGAGAGGGCGACAGTGTAGACCAGCTTTTCTGAGCAGCCTGATGAAGTACAGTCTCTGCTGTGCTTTTTTCACTGTTGCAGCTGTGTTCAAATTCCAGTTCAGATCTGATGTTACTTGTAATCCCAGGTATCTGTAACTGTCAGCCCTCTCCACCACAGTCCCCTTGATGATAAAGGGCTGCAGGGGGGGTGAATTTTTTCTGAAGTCCATTATTATTTCTCTTGTCTTGTCTGTGTTGAGGCTTAGGTCGTTCACCGCACCATAGGAAAGAATGTCGTTCACCAGACTCCTGTAGCCCGACTCGTCCACCCCCCCCCCCCCCCCCTTGATGAGGCCCAGGATGGTGGTATCATCCGCATCCTTAATAATGATGGTATTTTCCTGGGTGGAGACACTGTCGTGTGTGTACAGGGTGAAAGGTTTGGGACTGAGACAGCAGCCTTGTGGTGATCCTGTGCTGACGGTGAGCTCTGCAGACACCCTCCTCCCCATCCTCACCACCTGTGCTCTTTCAGTCAGGAAATCGAAGATCCAGTTGCAGGTGGGAGTCGGGACGCCGATGTCTGTCAGCTTCTCAGTCAGCCTCCCCGGGCGAATGGTGTTAAACGCCGAGCTGTAATCCAGGAACAGCGTTCTGACGTATGTTCCTCTGCTGTCCAGGTGTTGCAGGATGTGGTGTAGAGCAATGGCCACTGCGTCGTCCACTGAGCGGTTGGGGCGGTAGGCGATAAAGTCGGCATGGATTTATGAAAGGTAAAACATGTCAGACGTATCTTATAGAATTTTTCGAGGATGTAACTAGTAGAGTGGATAAGGGAGAACCAGTGGATGTGTTATATCTGGACTTTCAGAAGGCTTGCGACAAGGTCCCACATAAGAGATTAGTATACAAACTGAAAGCACACGGTATTGGGGGTTCAGTATTGATGTGGATAGAGAGATGGCTGGCAGACAGGAAGCAAAGAGTAGGAGTAAACGGGTTATTTTCACAATGGCAGCAGTGATTAGTGGGGTTCCGCAAGGCTCAGTGCTGGGACCCCAGCTATTTACAATATATATTAATGATTTGGACAAGGTAATTGAATACAACATCTCCAAGTTTGCGGATAACACGAAGCTGGGGGGGGGCAGTTTTAGCTGTAAGGAGGATGCTAGGAGTCTGCAAAGTGACTTGGATAGGCTGGGTGAGTGGGCAAATGCATTGCAGATGCAGTATAATGCAGATAAATGCGAGGCTATCCACTTTGGTGGCAAAAACAGGAAAGTAGACTGTTATCTGAACGGTGGCCGATTAGGAAAGGGGGAGATGCAACGAGACCTGGGTGTCATGGTACACCAGTCATTAAAAGTAGGCATGCAGGTGCAGCAGGCAATTAAGAAAGCGAATGGTATGTTAGCATTCACAGCAAAAGGATTTGAGTATAGGAGCAGGGAGGTTCTACTGCAGTTGTACAGGGTCTTGGTGAGACCACACCTGGAGCATTGCGTACAGTTTTGGTCTCATAATCTGAGGAAAGACATTCTTGCCATTGAAGGAGTACAGAGAAGGTTCGCCATGCTGATTCCTGGGATGTCAGGACTTTCATATGAAGAAAGATTGGATAGACTCGGCTTGTACTCGCTAGCATTTAGAAGATTGAGCGAGGATCTTATAGAAACTTTCAAAATTCTTAAGGGGTTGGACAGGCTAGATGCAGGAAGAGTGTTCCCGATGTTGGGGAAGTCCAGAACAAGGGGTCACAGTTTAAGGATAAGGGGGAAATCTTTTAGACCGAGATGAGGAAAACATTTTTCACACAGAGAGTGGTGAATCTCTGGAATTCTCTGCCACAGAAGGTAGTTGAGGCCAGTTCATTGGCTATATTTAAGATGGAGTTAGATGTGGCCCTTGTGGCTAAATGGATCAGGGGGTATGGAGAGAAGGTAGGTACAGGATACTGAGTTGGATGATCAGCCATGATCATATTGAATGGCGGTGCAGGCTCGAAGGGCCGAATGGCCTACTCCTGCACCTATTTTCTATGTTTTGATGTTTCTATGTCCAAATCAGTCATATATATTGTATTACTATATTATGATCACTACATCCAAACGGTTCCTTTAACTTTAGTTATCTTATCATATCTGGTTCATTGGACAACAGTAACTCTATAATTTCCTTTTCTATGGTCGGCTCCATTACAAGCTGCTCTAAGAATCCATCTCGGAGGCATTCTAAAAACTCTCTTTCTTGTAGAAACTGAACCAACCTGTTTTTCCAAGTCTACCTGCATATAGAACAATATTGAGTGTTGAACAAAAACAATTAAGTGAGAAACGCCATTTTGACTACCCCAAAAAGGAGAGGCCCTTCAAGCCAGATGAGCAAGTTCGTGTTCTCAGTCCTCCCAACAAGTCCAGTCGAGACAAATGGGATGTTTTGGAAAATAGTGGAAATGTGAGGAACAAAAAGATAATTAGTTGATGTTGGAGATAGGATCAAAAGCGTTCATGTTGATCAAATGATGCCAGCCAAAGATGAACCAAAAACTGAGCATGGAGTCCTAATCCCTGAGTCTTCCCCTGAAAGTGAGTTGGAAGAGCCAACTGTGGTTGACGCACAACGTTCAATCAGTACAGCCAAATACATAGATTTTCTGGTCAAAGTCAGAGTACTAAAACAAGGGCAAACAAGCCTACAGTTGAGTCAATACCTAAACCTGTTAACCTGTAACTGTTAGACGATCAGGCAGGATCCGTAAGATAGTTGTCAGATTAGGTTTTTAAGTTAAGTAACTCACCGTCTAGGTAAATAATAATGTGCAAATATGTAAAATAAATATATTGTGTTATAACCATATAACCATACAACAATTCCAGCACGGAAACAGGCCATCTCGGCCCTTATAGTCCGTGCCGAACACTTAGTCTCACCTAGTTCCATCTACCTGCACTCAGACAATAACTCTCCATTCCTTTCCCGTCCATATACCTATCGAATTTATTTTTAAATGATAAAATCGAACCTGCCTCCACCACTTCCACTGGTAGCTCATCCCACACAGCTACCGATCTCTGAGTAAAGAAGTGCCCACGCGTTTTACCCCTAAACCATTGTCCCATTATCCTCAAATCATATCCTCGTGTTTGAATCTTCCCTACTCTCAATGGCAAAAACGTATCCACGTCAAATCTGTCTATCCCTCTCATAATTTTAAAAACTTATCTCAAGTCCCCCCCCCCCCCTTAACTTTCTGCTCTCCAAGGAATAAAGACCTAACTTGTTGAACCGTTGTAACTTAGTTGCTGAAACCCAGGCAACTTTCAAGTACATCTCCTCTGTACTCTCTCTATTTTGTTGACATATTTCCTATCATTTGGCGACCAAAATTATACACCATATTGGCCTCACCAATGCCTTGTACAATTTTAACATTACATCCCAACTTCTATACGCAATGCTCTGATTTATAAAGGCCAGCACACCAAAAGCTTTATTTAGCACCCTATCTACATGAGATTCCACCTTCAGCGAAATATGCACAGTTATTCCTCGATCCCTCTGTTCAACTGCATTCCTCAACTCGTTATCATTTGAGATTTAATGAACACTAGTTTAAATACATTATTTGAAGAAGAAAATTGTAACTGTGTACTTAGATTTAATACTTCAAAAAGGGAGAGCAGTGTAATGTATTCATGTATATTCATGTCTATGCTAATCTGTTGGTGTTTTATATTAGCAGCGGGTGTTGGGTAATAAATATCTCTTGTGATCCAGCTAACCTGCGTGTAAGTTGTTATTCATTCTGCTGTCCGGAATATAACAAGGATGAATTGAGGGATCATTGCAGGATGGATGAGGGATGGCAGGATCATCAATGCGAGGTGGATGGGTTGATCAATGCAGGATTAATATATGGGGGTAGATGGGGAAGGGAGCACAAGGGATGTCAATGGGGATTGAATAGAGGGCGGATTGGGAGTCAGAGGAGGGGCCCCATGATAGACCCCATGGGGGCGGGAGCGGGGGGGGGGGTAGTTTGGGAGGAAGGAAGGTCAGCGCTCTTCGGACAACACCGG
This sequence comes from Amblyraja radiata, assembly GCF_010909765.2. NCBI lineage: Eukaryota > Metazoa > Chordata > Chondrichthyes > Rajiformes > Rajidae > Amblyraja > Amblyraja radiata. The sequence goes on along the minus strand of NC_045998.1, from coordinate 4,310,032 downwards.
CATCATCTCCCCGCTGCCATGGCCGTCCCTGTTCACCGCCGTGCAGCCGCCAAAGGGGGAGGCAATTTGGATCTCCTCGCCTCCGCCTCCCCTCCTCCGCCAGCCAAAAGGAAGATGCGGGGCCGAGCGCTGCAGGTGCTTCAGACGATTGAAGGGGTCCTCCCCCTTCCTTACTCCCTCCCGAACGTGACGTGCAGAAGGGATTGTTTTCAAAGCGGTTGACGCCGCGGTTGGGCGGGTGCGAGAGGTGCAACCACTGTCGCTGCTGCTGCGGGGCCCGTCTTTCGCTCTAACCCTCCGTCACTGCGTTTTAATAGTTACATGTATATAGGTTAGGTGGGGTGGGGGGGTGGGTGGGGGGAAGAGGAAGTGAGCGGGCCGCGCGTCAACAAAAAGAAGCAACGCCTCAACCCAGACTCGGTGGGGGCACGGATTAACGTGACGTTAACGCGATGGGTTTGGGGCGATCGGCCGGGGCACAGAGTTTTAATAGTTACATGTTTAATATCTGGGTTTTGGGCGGGTCGTGCACGGAGCGAGGCGCAACGGCCCCCATGTTGCTAATGTGATCACGCGCTTCAACACAGACGCGGGAGGGACAGGGCTGGGGCTGGGGCTCGAGCAAAGACATAGTTACGTCAGCAGCAGTATAATTTAAAATATTTAGAAGTTTTTTCTTTCAGTGTGGTAATAATTAACCAACATTTTAAATGTCTGCATTCACGAGGAAAAAATCAACCGGAATATGTAAACATTTCTCCATTACCGCGTTGGATTTAGGTCGAGATACAAAACCGGCTAAATGCATTATTCGCGAAATGATATCCGTAGAAACCCACGAACAAAGACGTGAGTTTTAATAGTTACAAGACCAAGGGGCGCCCGTTGGGTCCTGTCCCCTCAACGGGCGGTGGAGTGGCCCTGCGGTGTCACACACAGACGAACCACCCCTAAAACACACAGGGCGGAGTGGTGAGGGGGTGAGGGTGGGGGGGGGGAGGGGGATGAAAGAGGCGAAACGGGGAAGGGGCAGGAGGAGGGAGGGGGAGCGAGGGGGAGGGAGGGAGAGGGACGGAGAGGGAGGAGAGGGAGGTGGATAGGAGAGGGGAGGGGAGATGGCAGGCAGAGTTGGGGAAGGGAATAGAGAGGAGGGGGAGATAGTGGGAAAGGAGAGAGAGTGGGGGAGCGGAAGAGGGGGGCGAGGGGGCAGGAGATGGAGCGGAGGGGAGAGGGGGGGGGGGGGAAGGTACCGTCCAGTCAACACACGGTTGCGGAGGGGGGATGCAGCGTCACACAAACACACTAACAAGTCCCCCCCACGTACACACACACACATAACTACTCCCTTGATATATTAATATTATCCATTGGGACATTTAACCCCATCCCCACCCTATTTCGAGGGGAAGAGAGAGAGTGGGGCACAGAAAGAGATAGAGGGGGGAGGGAGATGAGGGGAGAGGGGGTGGAGGGATGGGTGAGATGGGTTGGAGATGGGGGGAGAAGCAGTGGAGGGGCAGGGACTGAAGCGGGAGAAGTGGCGGAGACGGGGAGAGGGAGATATGGAGAGGAGAAGGAGAGAGGGGGAGGAGAGGGGCAGAGGAGGAGGAGGGCAGTGGAGGTGGAGTGGAGCAGGATTGGGGAGGAGTGCGTGGGGAGGGGGGTGGGGGAGATTGGGGGTGGGAGACGGGGGAGGGGGAAGCGAGTATGAGGGAGAGAGTGGGGAGGGGAGAGGGAGGACGGAGATGGAGGAAGAGGGAGGGGAAATGGAGAGGGGGTTAGGGGAAAGGGCGTGTGGGAGAGAGGGGGTGGGGAGCGGATGGGAGTAGATGGGGAGATGGAGATGGGAGCAGAGAGGGGGCGGAGAAGGGGGAGGGGAGTATAATAATAATAATAATAATAATAATAATAATATATTTTATTGTCATTGCACGTCAGTGCAACGAGATTTAGTATGCAGCTCCAACCGATGAAAAAGAAAAGTAAAATAAATAAATACGCTGTGTGTCGTGGCCATCCGAGGGAGACAGTCCAGGGGGGGGGGGGGATGGGGGGCACTCAGCAGGGCCGGTTCAGAGCCGCTATAGCTCTTGGAATAAAGCTGTTTCTGAGTCTGGAGGTTCGGGCGTAGAAGGCCTTGTAACGTCTGCCGGGGGGAAGTAGTTCGAACAGACCGTTACAGGGGTGTGATGAGTCTTTAAGGATGCTGACGGCCTTCCTGAGGCACCGTGTGTGGTAGATGCCCTCCAAGGCTGGTAGCTCTGTCCCAATGATCCTCTGCGCTCTGTGGACGTCGCGCTGAAGAGCTCTCCTCTCCGCCTCCGAGCAGCTGAGATACCACACAGAGATGCCATACGTTAATATGCTCTCTGTGGTGCAGCGGTAAAAGTTTGTCAGCAGCTGTTGGGGCAGATCTGTCTTTTTTAATGTCCTCAGGAAGAACAATCTTTGCTGAGCCTTCTTGACCAGCGCAGTGGTGTTGGTGGACCATGTGAGGTCCTCTGAAATGTGAGTGCCCAGAAACTTAAAGCTGGACACTCTCTCCACACTTTCCCCGTAAATGGAGATTGGGGCATATTCTCCATTATGGAAACCTCCTGAAGTCAATAATCAGCTCCTTGGTCTTGGAGGTGTTTAGTGACAAGTTGTTACGTGCGCACCAGTCCGCCAGGTTCTGCACCTCCGCCCTGTATTTTGTTTCATCACCGTTGGTGATCAGCCCAATCACTGTTGTGTCGTCTGAAAACTTCACGATGGTGTTGGTGTCGAATGCAGGAACACAGTCGTGAGTGAAGAGGGAATAGAGCATGGGACTCAGTACACAGCCCTGTGGTGTGCCGGTGCTCAGGGTGATAGTGGAGGACAGGTGCGGGCCCAGTCTCACAGCCTGAGGTCGCTCCGTCAGAAAGTTCAGGATCCAATCGCATATCGGCGAGCTGAGGCCTGGCTGGTGGAGTTTGGTGTTGAGCTTGGTGAGGCCGCCGACCGTATTGAATGCAGAGCTATAGTCAACGAAGAGCATCCTCACGTACGTGCCCTGTCTGTCCAGGTGGGTCAGGACAGTGTGAAGAGCCAGAAAGATGGCATCCTCTGTTGATCTATTTGCCCTGTATGCAAATTGATGACAGTCCAGTGAGGCAGGGATGCTGGATTTGATATGGGAGAGGCACAACCTTTCGAATCACTTAATTGGGATTGGAGTTATGGCAACCGGGCGGTAGTCGTTCAGGTTGGTGACTTTGGACTTTTTCGGCACCGGCACTACGGTGGCTGTTTTCAGGCACTTGGGGACCGTTGCCAGAGATAGAGATAGATTGAAGATTCTCGTGAATACCTCCGCCAGCTGTACAGCACATTCCTTTAGTACCCTTCCCTGGACTCCATCCGGGCCTGCAGCCTTGCGTGGATTGATCCTACGCAGAGCGCACTGTACCTCCTGAGTGCTCAGTGTTAAGGCCTGTCCCTCCGCCATGACCGGGGTTATTCGACACCTGTGTTGCCAGTTTCGAACCGGGCAAAGAAGGTGTTCAGTTCGTTGGCCAGTGTGATATCACCGTGGGGGCAGGCGGGGCTGCTCTTGTAGTCAATGATGTCCCTGACACCCTGCCACATGCTTCTGGTGTCCGTGGCATTGAAGTGTTCTTCTGCCCTTTGCCTGTGGATGTCTTTGGCCTTTTTCATGCCTTTGTTCAGGGTCGACCTGGCCGCACTGCAGGCAGAAGTGTCCCTGGATTTAAAGGCATTGTTGCGTGCCCTTATCAGATCCTGAACCTCCTCGTTCATCCAGGGTTTCCGGTTTGGGAACATCTTTATTTGCTTGTCCACTGTGACAGTCTCCACACAGCAGTTGATGTAGGAGAGCACAGTGGATGTGTACTCCTCCAAGTCTACCTCTGTACCACTGGTAGCCTGTTGTTCAAACAGGTCCCAGTCGGTGCGATCAAAGCAGTCCTGGAGTTGTAGGGTGGCGTCCTCGGGCCATATTTTGACCGTCCTTATTGCAGGTTTGGTCTTGCGGATGAGGGATTTGTATGCAGGCAGTTGAAACAGCGAGAGGTGATCGGATTGCCCCAGGGATGGGCAGGGGAGAGCTCTGTAAGCGTCCTTGATGTTGGTGTACACTTTATCCAGTGTGTTTGAGCCCCTGGTAGGGCACTGCACATGCTGGTGGAATTTGCGGAGTGTGGCTCGTAGGTCGGCCTGGTTAAAACCCCTGCAACAATGATGGCACCGTCGGGGTGAGCATCCTGCTGCTTACTGATGGCCGAGTGCAGCTGTGCTAGTGCTAGGTTAGCATTAGCCTGTGGTGGGATGTATATGGCCATGATGATAACCCCAGTAAACTCCCGAGGCAGGTAAAACGGCCTACATTTAAGCAGTAGATATTCCAGGTCTGGGGAACAGTAGCTCTCTATTGCAGTGTGGTTACAGGAGTATAGTGTGGGTGAGCGGGGAGAGAGGGGGATGGGAAAGGGAAGTGGGGGAAATAGAGTAGAGGGAGAGGAGATGGGGAAGGAAGAGAGAGCAGGATGTAGCAGGAGGAGGTGACGAGATCGGGGAGGGGGGTGAGGGGAAGAGAAGGGTACGGGGTAGGGAGGGGGAAGATAGGGGGAGGCGGAAGGGGTAGGGGAGGAAGGAGAGGGGGAGGAGAGGGGGAGAAGGAGGTAGGAGACGTGGAAATGGAGAGACAGAGGAGAGGGACTTCCCCGGGATCACGATGATCATCGAGGACGGCCTCCCCTTGCCCCCCGGAGCCCGCCGCGGGTAGAGGGGGAGCAGGGGGTATAGAGTGAGTGGTGGTGGTAGAGAGGGGGGAGAAGGTGGTGAAGAAGGAGTGGGATGCGGTCGAGAGGGAGAGGGAGGGCGTGGAGAGGGAGGGGAAGGGGTAGATATGGAGAGGGGTAGCACCACCTACCACAAAGAAAATACGTCACGATTCCGCGTGTCCAGCGATCAACGGAGGAATCGCAACTCTCCACGGTCGGCCTGTCAAAGAGCCTGGACTTCTTTGCAATCGCTCTGTTCGCCCGCTCGACGGTAACGGCCGCCGAACCGAAGTTCGAACGGACTTCGAAGGAGGAGGGGGGATGGATGGGAGGAGGGAGAGCGAGGTGGGTGGGATGAGAGGGGAGAGAGGTAAGTCTGGGGAGGGAGTGACTTAGGGGTATGGAGAGATGGAGGTGGAAGAGGGGGGAGAGATAAGGAAGAGTGGGGAGGGAGGGGGTTCGGAGATAGGGGGAGAGGGGGAGAGGGCAGATAAAGGCAGGGGGAGAGAGGGTGTTAGGGGTCAGAGAGGGTGCTGGGGTGAGAGGGAGGGGGGAAGAGTTCGAGGGGTTGGGGAGTCACTCCCTCCATAACTGCACTCCCCTACCTACTTCCCTCCTATCCCTCTATCCACCACATCCCACACTCCTCACGTCACCTATCCCCCAACTATCCCAGCTCACTTCTCCCACTGGTCACCGCTCTCGTTAATCCCCTCTGCCCCCATTCTCCCAGCTCAAGTCCCCCATCTCTCCCTTCCAGCCACATCATCTCCCTCAACCCCCACGACTCTCCCTCTTCACCTCCACAGAAACTTCCTGCCCGTCGAGACCGCCGAGCGGATCCGTAGCAGCAGCAGCAACCATCGGCGTCAGAGCCTGCCACAGCGCCTAGGACTCGCATCCTCGGCGCGACATCTCCCAGCCCGCCGGAGCCTCCGGTGCCCGCCCTTGACATCCGGAGCACGGCGGTGACCTCCGTTGACCTCCGGTGACTTCGGTATTAGCAAAACTTAACCTTTCTCAGAGAGGGACACAGAAGTGGGACCCAGATGGACAGAGAGGCAGAGGGAGTGAGACGGAGGCTGAGTCAGCGAAATGTCAGCGGGCGTAAACCGCTGAAGCGCTCAGAATGTTCTGGGAATGCCTAGGTTATCAGCGGGGATGAACGGTTAGGGGGAAAGAGGGGGGGGGGGGGGGGGGGGGGTAGGAGGGGGGTAGAAGAGGCAGCGAGCGGGCAACGGGGCGCGCGTCAACCAAAGGACCTCAATCAAGATTTCGAGGGGTGGGAAGGGCCATTAAGGTTGTGCGCGGGAGGAGCGCAATAGGACGACAACGAACGCGAAACGCGGAGATGCCGGTGAGCGCTGGTGACCTACGGTGATGTCGCCCGCGCGTCGATAACCGGAGCTTTCTTCGGTGTGGGAGGGTGGTGATGTAACTCGGCCCGCGCCGCCCGCAGTCGTTACACGAGGCGGCGCCGGCCGAGTTACATACACCAGGGAGCTATTTGAGATCAGCCCCTTTAAGCCGCTAAGGCCAGACGCACTCGGGATTCGGGTGAGCATACAGTGTAAATGCAGCAGCTGATCGGCTGCTTTAAATTAATGAGATCTCCTTTAGGATGGGAAAAAAACACTCTGAACTATTGGAACAGATCAAATGGGTTTTCATCATCACTAAGGCAGAATAGCGCAGTTTTTACCTGATCTCGTGATCACGTGCTTCCACACAGAGTCGAGGGTGCAGGGCTGGGGGCTCGAGTTGTGACGTCTGCAGTAGTATGATTTTTAAAATTGTGATTTTTGTTTACAAAAAAGTGGGGAAATATTTAACCACATTTTCAACATTTCAAATGGCTGGATTCACGAGGAAAACGTCTACAGGAATATGTAAAAATGTCTCCTTTACCGCAGGTACACAAAATTGCTGGAGCAACTCAGCGGGTGCAGCAGCATCTATGGAGCGAAGGAAATAGGCGACGTTTCGGGCCGAAACCCTTCTTCAGACTGATCTCCATTACCGCGTCGGGTTTAGGAGGAGATACCACGACAGCTAAAAGCAATATTCGCGAAATACAATGCGTACCCACGAATATCCGAACGAAGAGAGTTTAAAATATATCGAGATAAGATATAATAATAATAATAATAAATAAACAGGCTCATGTACGCAATGGTTAAAAACCACCGAAAGAGCAGGCTATTCTCGACTGTGTATTGAGTTATGAGGAAGGGTTAGTTATCAGTCTTGTTGTGCGTGGTCCCTTGGTCCAGAGTGGCCATAATATGGTTGAGTTCTGCATTAGGATGGAGTGTGACATCGTTAATTCAGAAACAAGTGTTCTGAACTTAAAGAAAGGCAACTTTGAGTGTATGAGACGTGAATTGGCCAAGATAGACTGGACATTGATTCTTTAAGGGTTGACGGTGGATATGCAACGGAAGTCATTTAAAGACCGCATGGACTATCCTAGTGGCAGCATGCTGTAAAGGTTGCAATTTCGTTTTCTCCCTTAACTTCTAACTTTCACATACCACTCTTTCAATGTTACTTGTGACTATTTGACTTCAAGACACCGTCTAACTTTTCATAAAGTATTGATAACACTTTTAAACGCCTTAATCATGAAAAGGATGGAGACAAGAAGGAAATGAGGCTCCCCAAGGAATGAACAGGGGAAAGCCACAACCACAGCTGCAGCTTCTGATTCCAGTATCATAGGAGCAATATCGAAAATGAACGATTAATTGAAAAATGAGCTGAAAAATGTAATGAAAACAAGATTTGGAAGTTTGGAAAAAATGGTGAAGGGAGTTTCGAGCAAATTGAAGAAACTCCAAGGGAAACTATATTTGCTACAAGATGAACTTCGTGAACAAAAGGATCCAATTGATATCTTGCGAACGCGCAGACGGGAGAGAGGTTTGAAGTTTGAAAAACTGGAACGGAGAATAAATGAAACTCCAGCACTTCAGCAATACAAGTCTAAACATATGGAGTGAGAAAACAGAAGCCGTTGTTTGAATTTACGAATTGTTGGTTTGCCGGATGGCGAAGAAGGAGATAACGTTATAAATAATGCTTCTAAAATGATAAACGAAACATTCAACATTGAGCACAATGAAAACCTTCAGTTGCTGGATAACGCACACGGTATTGGGAAGAAATCCGGTAATAAACCGAGACACTTGATCATTCGGTTTAATTTTTTGCGAGTGAAGGAGAATATTCTCCAGGCAGCAAAAAAAGTTGGGCGTGTTTGAATATGAACGAAGCCCGTTTCGGTTTGTTCGTGATTATAGTTACGAGCTTTTAGAAATAAGAAAGTCCTTCTTTAATGTAATGTCTGATTGGTATCAGAAAAAAACTGCGCCCAGCTTCATTATTTCCAGGTAGATTGCGTATTTGATTTTTCAACGGTAACTTTCGATTTTTTAACAGCCCTCAAGCCGCCTCCAGCTTTCTGGTGTGCTATGAGGAAGGGGAGTAATTGATAGCTGATTAACTTATTATTAACTTAGGAGATTTACTGTTCCTATTTTGACAACATTTCGTTTGGTAATTATTAAGAATTTAACAGGACGAGTTGATTTTTTAAATATATATTATTTTAAGAATTGCTCTGTTAATGTGTGCTCGTCTGTCGTTAGACACACTAAGAGAACGCAGCTCTAGTTTTTCATTTCTTGACCTTGGATAACTGATAAGTAGCAGTCGCTCTTTATGCCAGTCTGTATTTATCTTCTCTCTCATAGAGATAATATTCAATGTGTTTTGACTAACAGTGGTTACATGTTACTCTTTTTATGCCGAGCACTGTTACTGGGAGAGATGGGGTCGGGGAAGGGATTAGATAACTTGCTGACTGTCTTTTGGTCAGTTTGGGGTGTTACAGGGGTGGAGGGGAGGGGAAATGTTCCTTATTTAGTGTTCTTCATTTGTGCAAACTCTGTCCTACACGAACTACAAAAATGTCTGAAATGTCCTCAATTCTGGCTCCGCCCTAGATTTTTCTTCTTCCACAGATTGGTAAGGCAGACGTAGATAGACCTTTTATTGGTACGTGTGTCATAGATTATGGTAAGAAACATAGACACATAGAAAATAGATGAGGAGGAGGCCGTTGGGCCCATCGAGCTAGCACCGCCATTCATTGTGCTCATAGCTGATGGTCCCCAATCAATAACCCGTGCCAGCTTTCTCCCGATATCCCTTGATTCACCTAGCCCCTCGAGCCCTATCTAACTCTCTGTTAAATCGATCCAGTGATTTGGCCTCCTCTTCCCTCCTTGGCAGGGATTTCAGGAGACTGTAGGAGAATGGGATTAGGAGGGGGGGTGATAGATCAGCCATGATTAAGTGGCCGGTAGACTTGATGGGCCGAATGGCCTACTTCTGCTCGCATCATTTATGACATGACTTATGAGGACTCATTTCCCTGACGTTACACGTCTTGGACACTAGGTGTTTTGGAGGATTAAAGAGCCGCAAATCTGACCTAAGACTCAAGCGAACGGGTATCAGATGGGAGGTGAATAATAGGTGCAGCCTGGACAACCGTGATTCGGCTCAAATACGCATATATGGAGATAAAACAGGTCAAATAATTTTGAGAAACTGAAGCAAAGCAAAACAAAGAAGACAAATATAATCCATTGTACGTGGTCCTTCCAGCCGACCTCTCTTCGCCCTGTGTGCAGATTGCTCCAATTCAATCATCACCTACGCTGGTGCAAGAACCTGGGGCCAGGCTGCGATCTTACTTCGGAGTCACGTGAGTGACTACGTGAAGAAGGCCGCATTCCCACTTGGCGCGTCATTACGTTGACTCGCTTTGCGGAAACGAGCAGACTGGCGGCAGCATTGGCGCTGTGCAGTGGTAAGTTTCAACCAACAAGGTAAGTTTTCTAACTTACCTCTGGGATTGGTTTTGTATTGCAGGAAACTCATTTTCAGAGTTTGCCTGCTAGTCCTGCCAAGTCCGGACGGGCCACGGGTAAACCACAATGGACCGCGGGAACCCCAATCACGGATAGGGAATCCCGGTCATGACCTCGGCGATACCCGGAAATGGACCGCGATGCCCGCTACGGAGACCGCGGAATTGCGAGTAGCGGGTGGCGGTCGGAAATTCGCCTCACGAATCGCTGGTAGTGGAGCCAGCAGCGTCGGACTGATGCCGACAGCACCTTGACAGCTGTTTGAAAGGCCAGTCATAACATTGTATCTCCCGCTCTGCGGAGGGGAGTGTAGGGAAGAGGCCCATTAATTTAAACAAAACGGGCCTACCTAGGCAAAACCATTTGGAGGGTTACCCACTATCTTATCTCTCGTTCTGAGGAAAGGAACGCAAGGAGAAAGTCCGCAAACAAGTCGGGTCAGGAGGATTCCGGATGGAGAGGATTACTTCCTACATGGGTAACGTTTGAAACGTTCAAAACCACATGGAGCACCTGGTGAAGAGGTCCTCCACAATGATATACTCCAAAGGTGGGAGGCATCAGCCCGCGTATTATGGAGAACCCGCAGGCAGCGGCACCTGTTTCAACGGCACGATCTAACAATGTCGAACTAATCAAGTACCAACAACGAACAATTAAGTCGTAATAACCCTATATTATACCCATTAAACCCTAAAGAATGGGTAGAATATTCTGATTATGTTGGGTGAAGTTGCAAATTAGAGCCTCCATCGACTTTCTGCCCCTTGTCATTCGGGCTATATCTCCGACCCTTACTAGGTAACACAAAGAGTGGTGAATCTCTGGAATCCTCTGCCACAGAATATAGTTGACGCCACTTAATTGGCTATATTTAAGAGGGAGCTAGATGTGGCCCTTGTGGCTAAGGAGATCAGGGGGTATGGAGAGAAGGCATGTACGAGATACCGAGTTGGATGATCAGCCATGATCATATTGAATTGCGGTGCAGGCTCGAAGGGCCGAATGGACTACGGCTGCACCTATTTTCTATGTCTCTATGTTTCTATTATAACCATATAACAATTACAGCACGGAAACAGGCCATTTCGGCCCTACGTGCCGAACACTTATTTTCCCATAGTCCCATCTACCTGCACTCAGACCATCACCCTCCATTCCTTTCCCATCCATATACCTATCCAATTTATTTTTAAATGACAAAATCGAACCTACCTCCACCACTTCCACTGGAAGCTCATTCCACACAGCTACCACTCTCTGAGTAAAGAAGTTCCCCCTCATGCTACCCCTGAACGTCTGTCCTTTAATTCTGAAGTCATGTCCTCTTGTTTGAAACTTCCCTACTATCAATGGGAAAAGCGTATCCACGTCAACTCTGTATATCCATCTCATCATTTTAAAGACCTATTTAGTCCCCCCTTAACTTTCTGCGCTCCAAAGAATAAAGAACTAACTTATTCAACCTTTCTCTGTAACTTAGTTGCTGAAACCCAGTCAACATTCAAGTACATCTCCTCTGTACTCTCTCTATTTTGTTGACATCGTTCCTATAATTGGGCGACAAAAATTGTACACCATACTCAAGAGTTGGTCTCACCAATGCCTTGTACAATTTTAACAATACATCCCAACTTCTATACTCAATGCTCTGATTTATAAAGGCTAGCACACCAAAAGCTTTATTTACCACCCTATCTACATGAGATTACACCTTCAGGGAACTATGCACAGTTATTCCTAGATCCCTCTGTTCAACTGCATTCCTCAATTCGCTACCATTTACAATGTACGTCCTATTTTGATTTGTCCTGCCAAGATGTAGCACCTCAAACTTATCAGCTTTGAACTCCATCTGCCATCTTACAGCCTATTCTTCCAAATGGCCTAAATCTCTCTGTAGGCTTTGAAAATCTACCTCATTATCCACAACACCACCTATCTTAGTATACAACAATACAACAATACCTTTTATTTGTCATTTGATCCTCACTTCTTCCCACCCCTGCTTCCTGTAAGATGCAAGAAGGCGGCGCTGGCTTAACAGCTGCGGTCCACCTGCAGTCCGTCTGTTTTTTTTTCTTTCTTTTTGTTCCTTTGTCATGTTTTAGTTAATTTTGTTTTATTACGTTTTGTATGTGTGTGGGTGGGGTGGGAGAAACATGTTTTGGTCTCTTCCTTCGGGGGATGCGACTTTTTTTCTGTCGTATTCCCCGTCCCCGGCTCCGTCTGCGTCGAGGCCTAATGGCGGAGCTGGCTGTGGCGGCGGCAGCGGCAGCGGCAGCGGAGTCCCGACTCGGCCCCGAAGCTGTGGCGGCGGCGGCAGCGGCAGCGGAGACCCGACTCGGCCCCGAAGCTGTGGCGGCGGCAGCAGCGGCAGCGGAGACCCGACTCGGCCCCGAAGCTGTGGCGGCGGCAGCAGCAGCGGAGACCGGACTCGGCCCAGAAGCTGTGGCGGCGGTGGCAGCGGCAGCGGCAGCGGAGACCCGACTCGGCCCCGGGGCTGTAGCAGCGGCAGCGGAGACCCGACTCGGCCCCGGGGCTGTAGCAGCGGCAGCGGAGACCCGACTCGGTCCCGGGGCTGTAGCAGCGGCAGCGGAGACCAGACGCGGCCCCGGAGCTGTAGCAACGGCAGCGGAGACCCGACTCGGCCCCGGTGCTGTAGCGGCGGCAGCGGAGACCCGACTCGGCCTCGGTGCTGTGGCGCCGGCAGCGACCACCCGCGGAGTTTGAACCGGCCCGTTCGCGGAGCACGGTTGAACCGCGGGATTTACCATCACCCGGTGAGGTCACAACATCTGGATCCTGGATCACCGCGGCGCAGAGGGAGAACAATAGAGGGAAGAGACATAGCCTTTAGGATTTTGCCTTCCACCACAGTGAGGAGGTGTTTGGTGAACTCACTGTGGTGGATGTAAAATTTCTGTTGATTGTGTGTTTTTGTCATTTTTTATTATATGTATGACTGCAGGGAAACGAAATTTCGTTCAGACCGAAAGATCTGAATGACAATAAACGAATCTAATCTAATCTAATCTAACATGAGGTTCAAACGAAATTTGGTTTCTGCAGCCATCCAAGAAAAGAACCAAGACACACACCAACACAATTCACATAAACATCCATCACAGTGAGTCTCCTCCTCACTGTGATGGAAGGCAAAGTCTTGTCTCTCCCCTGCTCTCCATTCCTCTCCCGAAGTCGAGGCCAAAGCCCCCGGCGGGCGCTAGCAAGTCCGCGGCCACGCAAAGCCACGCCGGGCGATGTAAGGCCCTGCCCCGGGTCCCGATGTTGGAGCCCCCGGCGGGCGCTGGCAAGTCCGCGGCAATTCACAACCGCGCCGTGCGTTGCAAGGCCCCGCTCCAGGTCACTCTCAACCCCGCAATTCGAGCGGGAGAAGTCGCCGTTGCCGGTGCCCCGCAAAGCGGTCTCCTACCGTGGACCCGCGAGCTCCCGGTGTCACCATCCACCGGAGTCGGGTCGCAGCAGCGCGCCGCCGCAGCTCTCCACGCACCGAAGCTGGCTAGCTCCACGAAGGTAGGTCCGCAGCTCCACAGCTCCGCAGCTCCACAGCTCCACAGGCTTCGTGACTTGAGCCTCCAGGTCGTTCCGGTTGGAGGCCGCTCCACGGTGCTAGGCCCCAACGGCAACGGAGACCCGTCAGGGAAAAGGTCGGGTCTCCATGCAGGGAAGAGATTTAAACATTTTCCCCACCCCGCACACATACACATGTAAAATCCCACTACAAACTATACCCTCAACGGGACAAAAACAATAAAAAAATACACAGACAGACTGCAGAGGCCGCTGCGACGTCGGTCGCGCCGCCCACCGTATCATCTGCATATTTACTAATCCAATTTACCACACCATCATCCAGATCATTGATGTACATGACAAACAGTGGACCCGACACAGATCGCTGAGGCACACCGCTAGTCACCGGCCTCCAACCTTACAAACAGCCATCCACCATTACTCTCTGGCATCTTGTTACTCCTGCATTAATACCCAACAATTAAACCTTCTTAACCAACCTTCCACGAGGAACCTTGTCAAAGGCTTTACTAAAGTCCATATAGACAACTTCCACTGCTTTACCCTCATCAATTCCCCTAGTATCCTCTTAAAACAATTCAAGAAGGTTAATCAAAAATGACCTTCCAGGCACAAACCCATGTTGAATGTTCCTAATCAGACACTGTTTATCCAAATGCTTATATATATTATCTCTAAGTATCATTTCCATTAATTTTCCTACCACTGAAGTCGAACTATCAGGTCTATAATTGTTAGGTTTACTCTTGGAACCCTTGTTAAACAATGGAACAACAGGCGCAGTACGCCAATCCTCCGGCACTATTCGCGTTTCTAATGACATTTGAAATATTTCTGTCATAGCCCCTGCTATTTCTACACTAACCTCCCTCAATGTCCTAGGGGATATCACGTCAGGACCTGGAGACTTTTCCACTTTTATTTTTTTCAAAAGTGTCAGTACTTCTTTTTCTTTGAACTCATAGTTTCCATAGCTACTCTACTTGTTTCCCTTGCCTCACATAATTAAATATCCTTCTCCTTGGTGAATACCGAATAAAAGAAATTGCTCAATATCTCCTCCATCTCTTTTGGCTCTGCAGATAGCTGTCCACTCTGTCTCTCTAATGGACCAATGTTATCCCTCGTTATCCTTTTGCTAATAATATAGCTCTAGAAACCCTTTGGATTTACTTTCACCTTACTTGCCAAAGCAACCTTTTAGCTTTTCTAAATGTTTTCATAAGATTATTTTTACATTCTTTATACTCCTCGAGCACATCATTTACTCCATGCTGCCTATAATTATTGTAGGTCACTATTTTTCCGAATCAAGTGTCCAAGTTTATTACCAAACGATCTCACGGGAACCTGCCGAATGACAAATGTTGTGTACTTATGATAGCTAGGGAGGGTATACCAGGAACCTACAGCCAGTGAAGCTAATATTTATGCTGCGTCAGTCATCAGAGGAAATTTTGAGGCACGATGTATCTGCGTTACGAAATGCGGTGCCAGATTAGGACGTCAGCACGGCTGTCCGCGTGCAAATTCCGGCTTTGTGTTTTTGGATGAATGTTTTTGAACAGGTGATCAGGACAAGGACAAGACGGTTGACGTTGTCCAAGTGAATATCCGAAAAGCTTTTTTACAGCGTGTCACATTGTACACGCCAGATGTTTAGTTCTCATTTGACCCATGCTGCGTGATCCAGTTGATTAAAACAATGGGATGGTGGAAAATAAAGACGGTTTATTGAAATTATTTTTTCATATTTGTGCGCGCGAACAGTGCAGCCCTGCAACGATCGGTGCTGAACCTGTTGTTATTTGCCGTATATATTAACAATCGAGGGGTCGGTGTAGGAGTCATAATTACTGTGTTTGGTGGTATACACACCGGTAGATTTGAAGAACAAGATCTTGTAGTGTTTTAATCCCCCTGTGTAAAATGCCATTATCCAAAATAAAATAAACTTTCGTTTGCAACGGAGCTCTGTGCAACAAATATTCGGTTACAGTGCTCCAAACCTACCGACCACAGTCCACGCCGACCCCAGCATGAGCCGCCTTCCTCATCGCTCGCAGTTGCCGGTGGATCGAAGTGCAGGCCGTCGCCGGCCGGATCGGTCGCCAAAGCCGCTCATATTACCAGCCTTCCGCGCCGCCTTTCCCCGCCGCTCGCAGAACCAGCCGCCTGCGCCGCTTCCCCCGCCATCTCATAGCGGCAGGTGCTCGCGCTGATTTCCCCGCCATTTCGCAGCGCCGCTCGAGACCAGCTGGTGGCCTTGGCCGTCACAGCCGCAACCGCGTTCCTGCCTGCTCCCGCCGCCATTGCTAACACTAACCTGCACTCCATGCCGATCGCTGGCGGTGACAAATGACTACATTGATCCGAGTTTCTCCCCCGGCCGCTAGCAAGCCGCAGCCGTCAAATCACCTGGTTCTCCCGGCGAGTAGCGGTCCAGGCCACAGCAGTCTGACGACAGATATGGATTTGGCCTAAGGGCACCGCGGAGAAGCCTACACACAGGGATGGTCGATGCGCCGTGGTCGGAGCGGAACACGGAAGTAGGAGCGTGGGGCTTCAAGGTTGGGTCGGGCCAGGACGAGGTCTATTCGTAATCTTCCGTTCGGACGGAGGACGAGGCGCGGCCGACGTCGGGGTCTCGATGTTCGGCCGACGTCGGGGTCTCGATGTTCGGCCGATGTGAAAGTGCGGCGTCGCCGCCGAGACCTAAGGGTGACCAGCGTGGGTGGGTGCGGAAGGGAGGCGGGGTCCGAGTACTGGGGGGGATCTCGACGCATCCGAAGGGGGGAAAAGAATGGATTAAGAGTTTTGGTAACTTTGTTAGCGTCGTTGATACGCGTCTATTTTTTTTAAAGAGAAAATATTTTCACTGCATTTAGCTATGGGAAAGTCAGAATAAACTATTATCATCATTATCAACCTCGCCAGCATCATCACTTGCGGCCCAACTTTCTATAGATTTGTCCAAACCCGACACGTCATCTTCCCCACCGCTGCTGCCTCACCTGCTGAGTTATTGCAACACCTTTCGACCTTTTGTGTATTAACAGCAACTACAGTCGTTTGATTCCACGACGCATACAATGATAACTCAGTTTGTAGCGGACAATCTGCAATAACAGACACTGTGTCCACCCCTCCCGCTTCATCCGACATAACGAGAGGTTATTGTATCTGAAGGTAAAACAACAAAATACAACGTTTTACACGGACCAATGTTTAATTTCGGTGTTCTGGGTGGTTTGAGTTGCAGACAGCGTTCCATAAAATATACAAAATGTTCTAGGTACCCATTAACGTAAACTGCCCGCTCCCACCGTCCCTTGTGACAGCAAAGGGTTTGAGTGTTATTTTTACGGAAAATACGTTACCTGTTAACTATGACCGGCGGCATGGTCATCCTCACATTTTGGCATAATGCCGATCTCAAACAGAGTGCAAAAATAACAGAAATGTATTTTGCCTTGATAATAGTAAGCAGAAGTGGAGCAAACCTGATCAGATATTAACGTCTAGAGATGTGGATCACACAATGGTGCTGCGGTGGAGTTGTTGCCTCACAGTGCCGGAGACACGCGTTCGATACTGACTACCGGTGCTTGTCTGTACAGAGATTGCACCGTCTCCCCGTGTCCTGTGTTAGAAACATAGAAACATATAAACATATAAAATAGATGCAGGATGAGGCCATTCGGCCCTTCGAGCCATCATCGCCATTCATTGTGATCATGGCCGATCGTCCCCTATTAATAACCCGTGCCTGCTTTCTCCCGATTTCACTTGACTCCACTAGCCCTTAGGGCTCTATCTATCTCTCTCTTAAATCCATCCAGTGACTTGGCCTCCTCTGACCCTGTGGCAGAGAATTCCACAAATTCACAACTCTCTGGGTGAAAACGTTTTTTCTCACCTCAGTCCTAAATGACCTCCCATTTATTCTAAGTGTGGCCCCTGGTTCTGGATTCGCCCCACATTGGGAGAATTTTTCCTGCATTTAGCTGGACCAGTCCTTTTATAATTGTACATGTTTCTATAAGATCCCCCCTCATTCTTCTAAACTCCAGTGAATACAAACATAGTCTATTCAATCTTTCCTCATATGACAGCCCCGCCATCCCAGGGATCAATCTCGTGATTCTACGCTACACTGCCCCAATCACAAGGAACTCCTTCCTCCAATTAGGAGACCAGAACTGTACATACCACTCCAGAGGTGGTCTCAGCAGAGCTCTACACAAATGCAGGGGAACCTCTTTACTTCTAAACTGACATCCTCTTGTTATGAAGGCCAACATTCCATTAACTTTCTTCACTGCCTGCTGTACCTGTAAGCTACCTTTCAATGACCGGTGTACAAGGATGCCCAGGTCTCGCTGCACCTCCCCCTTACCTAACCTAACCCCATTGAAATAATAATCTGCCCTCATTTTTTTGCCGTCAAAGTGGAGAACCTCGCAGGTATCTATATTTTACTTCGGAGTCACGTGAGTGACTACGTGAAGAACCCGCTCAGTGCGCAGGCGCGGCATTAACGCCAGCCGTGCAACAGCGGCTGTACCGGGATTTAGGCGCTCCCGCTATAGAATGAAACGGACCGTCAGGTGAGTACCCTGAGGTCGGGTTTCTTTTACAAGGGAGCCTTTTTCTGCTTCTGTTTTACAGGCAGAGAAAAAGGCTCTGGAACAAAACTGTCCCCCGTTCGAGGAGGAACGTTTTCCGTCGGGGAGGGGGGCAGCAACAGGCGGTAGGAGTGTTTATCCGGTGTTCCGCTATTCCCCGGCACCGTGCCGATCCCAGCTCGCTAGTACCTGAGCAGCGGGCTGGATGCATAGCCACCCGAAGAGGCATCCGGCAGTTGTTTCCCGATTTCGGACGGGACGTCTCTCCACCCGCACGGGGGGAGAGAGAGCCGCCTGAGCCACTGGAGCGGCTCTCGGGACAGGTGCCTGCGAGACGCGCTGCTTGAGGGGCGCTCTCGCTACTACAAGGCACAAAAGCTCTAGAAGAAGGCGGTAGGAACAAATACCGGGAGCACCGCTATCCCCATCACCGCGCCGAGCCCAGTCCCGCTAGTGCCTGAGCTGCGGGCTGGATGTTTAGCCATCCGAAGAGGCATCCGGCCGGTGGCTTCCGACTTGTCGGTGGGGACGTCTCTCCACCCGCAGGGAGAGACAGCCGCCTGAGCAGCTGGAGCGGCTCCTGGAGCAGGAGATCCTGCGAGACACGCTACGTGAGGGGCAGTCTCGCTGGGGGTTCAGGCATACCCTCCACAGTGCCTAGGCACTGCCCACCGCTTCCTCCTTAGTGTGGTTAGCTTTGGGGTGACCAGGGGCTGGGCTGGTCATGAAGAGGGGTCACTGGCTGAACAACATCGGGAGTATGCTTGAGGTACAGGATCAGGAAGAGCTGCTGGGTGTGGCCGCTATGTGGCTCCATCACTAGCGAGATGGCTTTTCAGTCTCAACTGATGGCCAGCTTACTATCTGTTCTTTCAAAAATTTCCAAGACAGGTAGTCATGAGGCGTTGGAGTTCATCACGCTTCCCCTAAATTGCATTTACTCAAAGTGGCCACCATTATTGGAGGGTATATTGAGCATCGCTTTAAAAAAGCCAAAATATCAAAAAATGAATTTGATAACCCTTACGTCGGCTATCATTTTCGCATGCTCTTCCAGAGGGTCACGGTAGTATGGCAAAACACCTGACCCACTGTTCGCAGTGCTCCGCAACTTCTCAGGAAGTTACAAAACCTGCCCTCAAAGAACGCCGACCTCACAAAAACTGTACGAAGTGTCCAAAATATCGGCGCAAGAGGGCAGGGTCTGGAATGAGCACCACACGTAAACCAGTCAGCAGTACCTCTAACGCGTCCACCAGGACGGTCCACCTCATGGTACTGGTGAAAGCTCGGGGCCTGCATGCCAAACCCGTAAGCCTTTCAGGCCAAGGCCCAGAGCAGGCCCCATCGAAAATGCGCCACCCCCAATACCACCACCACGTCAGACAACGTGCAAGACTCGTTGGACCGGCAGGAAACAGAAGAATACCCATAACCATGGAGGTAGGTGGGTCTGGTTCCTACCAACGTATACAAAATAGGGGCTTAATACTAACAGGGGAGATTACACCTGTTTTAAGAAGCACGGGAGTCTATCACAAGTGATCAGTATATACTCAATGGCTTAGTGGATACAAAATACAATTCATACTAGAAAAATTGCCACCAGTTCAACATTTACCCCAGAGGGTATTTCCCCTCTCCGTTAAAGAAACGAGAGGGACAAGCTGTACTGGTGAGACTAATTACAAAGGGTATCATGGGAAACATGAACCCTTGGAATTCGTATCAAATATTCGTCACTGACCGAAAAAGATGGTGGATGTCGCATCATCATTGACTTAACTTCACTAAATATGGTTGTTAAGTATATACTTTTCAAAATGGAAACGGTTGTTACTGCCAAACAACTAATTTCCAAAGGATACTTCATGGCAAGCATTGATCTTAAAGATGTTTACTAATTTAGTACCATTCACAAGGATCATCGCAGATACCTGAAATTTACCTGGATGGGGCAGCTATGGCAATTTAAAGCGTTACACAATGGGAAAATAGGAAAGACCATGGAATTGACTATGTTAGCTGTATCAGCTACCAAACAGTTATTCGAAACCCTGGGATTGTCTTTCATCCAGATAAATCTAGGTTGAAACCATCCTCAATCATGGACTACTTGGGCTTCACAATTAATTCAGTCTACGTGACTAACTTTGCCAAGAGACAAAACAGTTGAATTGGCACAATCATGCAACAATTAATGGTCCACGTACTCCCAACTATTCGACAAGCAACAGAGTAATTGGGAATATGGTAGCAGCATTTCCGGCTACACAATTCAGACCTGTGCACTGTCAAAACTTACAAAGACCAAAGGTACAGGCACCAAAACTACATACATGTCATTATGATCGTGTCATTGAAGTCACCCACTGAAGCAATATCATAACTACAGTGGTGGGCAAAATGTTTGTCATAATTTTATGGTTTAAAAGCATATGCACAAATATGCATCATAGAAACATAGAAACATAGAAATTAGGTGCAGGAGTAGGCCATTCGGCCCTTCGAGCCTGCACCGCCATTCAATATGATCATGGCTGATCATCCAACTCAGTATCCCGTACCTGCCATCTCTCCATACCCTCTGATCCCCTTAGCCACAAGGGCCACATCTAACTCCCTCTTAAATATAGCCAATGAACTGGCCTCGACTACCCTCTGTGGCAGGGAGTTCCAGAGATTCACCACTCTCTGTGTGAAAAAAGTTCTTCTCAATCTCGGTTTTAAAGGATTTCCCCCTTATCCTTAAGCGGTGACCCCTTCTCCTGGACTTCCCCAACATCGGGAGCAATCTTCCTGCATCTAGCCTGTCCAACCCCTTAAGAATTTTGTAAGTTTCTATAAGATCCCCTCTCAATCTCCTAAATTCTAGAGAGTATAAACCAAGTCTATCCAGTCTTTCTTGATAAGACAGTCCTGACATCCCAGGAATCAGTCTGGTGAACCTTCTCTGCACTCCCTCTATGGCAATAACGTCCTTCCTCAGATTTGGAGACCAAAACTGTACGCAATATCCAGGTGTGGTCTCACCAAGACCCTGTACAACTGCAGTAGAACCTCCCTGCTCCTATACTCAAATCCTTTTGCTATGAAAGCTAACATACCATTCGCTTTCTTCACTGCCTGCTGCCCCTGCATGCCCACTTTCAATGACTGGTGTACCATGACACCCAGGTCTCGCTGCATCTCCCCTTTTCCTAGTCGGCCCCCATTTAGATAATAGTCTGCTTTCCTGTTTTTGCCACCAAAATGGATAACCTCACATTTATCCACATTATACTGCATCTGCCAAACATTTGCCCACTCACCCAGCCTATCCAAGTCACCTTGCAGTCTCCTAGCATCCTCCTCACAGCTAACACTGCCCCCCAGCTTAGTGTCATCCGCAAACTTGGAGCTATTGCCTTCAATTCCCTCATCCAGATCATTAATATATATTGTAAGCACTGAGCCTTGCGGTACCCCACTAGTCACTGCCTGCCATTGTGAAAAGGACCCGTTTACTCCTACTGTTTGCTTCCTGTTTGCCATCCAGTTCTCTATCCACATCAATACTGAACCCCCAATGCCGTGTGCTTTAAGTTTGTAAACTAATCTCTTATGTGGGACCTTGTCGAAAGCCTTCTGGAAGTCCAGATACACCACATCCACTGGTTCTCCCCTATCCACGCTACTAGTTACATCCTCGAAGAATTCTATAAGATTCGTCAGACATGATTTACCTTTTGTAAATCCATGCTGACTTTGCCCAATGATTTCACCACTTTCTAAATGTGCTGCTATCCCATCTTTAATAACTGACTCTAGCAGTTTCCCCACTACCGATGTTAGACTAACTGGTCTGTAATTCCCCGTTTTCTCTCTCCCTCCCTTCTTAAAAAGTGGGGTTACGTTTGCTACCCGCCAATCCTCAGGAACTACTCCAGAATCTAAAGAGTTTTGAAAGATTATTACTAATGCATCCACTATTTCGGGAGCTACTTCCTTAACTACTCTGGGATGCAGCCTATCTGGCCCTGGGGATTTATCGGCCTTTAATCCATTTAATTTACCCAACACCACTTCCCGGCTAACCTGGATTTCACTCAATTCCTCCAACTCCTTTGACCCGCGGTCCCCTGCTATTTCCGGCAGATTATTTATGTCTTCCTTAGTGAAGACGGAACCAAAGTAGTTATTCAATTGGTCCGCCATATCCTTGTTCCCCATGATCAACTCACCTGTTTATGACTGCAAGGGACCTACATTTGTTTTAACTAATCTCTTTCTTTTCACATATCTATAAAAACTTTTGCAGTCAGTTTTTATGTTCCCTGCCAGTTTTCTTTCATAATCTATTTTTCCTTTCCTAATTAAGCCCTTTTTCCTCCTCTGCTGGTCTCTGAATTTCTCCCAGTCCTCCGGTATGCTGCTTTTTCTGGCTAATTTGTACGCATCATCCTTCGCTTTGATACTATCCCTGATTTCCCTTGTTATCCACGGATGCACTACCTTCCCTGATTTATTCTTTTGCCAAACTGGGATGAACAATTTTTGTAGTTCATCCATGCAGTCTTTAAATGTCTTCCATTGCATATCCACCGTCAACCCTTTTAGAATTAATTGCCAGTCAATCTTGGCCAATTCACGTCTCATGCCCTCAAAGTTACCTTTCTTTAAGTTCAGAACCATTGTTTCTGAATTAACAATGTCACTCTCCATCCTAATGAAGAACTCAACCATATTATGGTCACTCTTGCCCAAGGGGGCACGTACAACAAGACTGCTAACTAACCCTTCCTCATTACTCAATACCCAGTCTAAAATAGCCTGCTCTCTCGTTGGTTCCTCTACATGTTGATTTAGATAACTATCCCGCATACATTCCAAAAAATCCTCTTCCTCAGCACCCCTGCCAATTTGATTCACCCAATCTATATGTAGATTGAAGTCACCCATTATAACGGTTTTGCCTTTGTCGCACGCATTTCTAATTTCCTGTTTGATACCATCTCCAACTTCACTACTACTGTTCGGTGGCCTGTACACAACACCCACCAGCGTTTTCTGCCCCTTAGTGTTTCGCAGCTCTACCCATACCGATTCCACATCCTGCAAACTAATGTCCTTCCTTTCCATTGCGTTAATCTCCTCTCTAATCAGCAACGCTACCCCACCTCCTTTTCCTTTCTCTCTATCCCTCCTGAATATTGAATATCCCTGGATGTTCAGCTCCCAGCCTTGGTCACCCTGGAGCCATGTCTCCGTGACCCCAACTATATCATAGTCATAGTCATTAATAGCTTGCATGTACGGTCACAAATGAGATAATACTACGGTGGCAGCCTACGTTAACCATATAGGCGACATAAAATCGGCATCATGCGACAGGTTGGTCAACACAATTTGGCAATGGTGTGTCGAAAGACATATTTGGCTATCAGTAACGTACCTGCCAGGTAAGCTACATACAGTGGCAGACACCAGGTCACGTAAATTTAATGACAATGGATGTTAAACCCCAAATAATTTGCAAAGTTATCATGCAATATGGCACGCCAGATATCGATGTATTTGCATCAAGGCTAAATCACCAGATACCTATGTATGTCGCTTGGGACCCAGACCCTGAGGCAGCAGCGGTAGATGCGTTCGCGCTGGATTGGGGAAATTCTTCTTCTATGCATTTCCTTCCTTCTGCCTCATCATTTGGGGACTACGCACAATACAAATGGATTCTGCTTCAGGTATTTTGATAGTACCCGACTGGCCTACACAGCCATGGTTCCCAAAACTCCATGACATGGTTGTTGAAACTCAGATGGTATCCCCAATGACCCAGAGTTATTTACACCCAGTGCCGGGCACAAGCCACCCGTGCCATGAAAATCAAAATCCTGGGTTGCAGATTCTGCACAAACCACTTCTGGGGCTGGGCTTATCAGAACAAACCATCGACACCATGTCAGCATCCCTTCGAACATCCACTGAAAAACAGCCCTTGTCCAGCATCAATAAATGGGAGAAGTACTGCTTGGATAAAGGGACCACCAACTCAACCGCTACAGTTACCAACGTACTGGAATTCCTGGCGAACCTTCACCACGATGAAGGACTCAGCTACAGAACCATCAACACGGCTAGAAGAGCCATGCCTGTCTATTTAAAACCATCTCCAGGACAACAGGCAATGGGGTCCCATCTGCTGGTGGTCAAACTAATGAAGGGTATTTACAACTCTAACCCCTATCCCAATGTACACCCATACATGGGATGTCAGTGTGGTCCTGACATACCTCAGGGGATGGCCACCAGCCAGACCCCTTAACCTAGAACAATCTATGCTCAAAACACTCATGTTGATGGCACTTGTATCTGCACAGAGGGTCCAGTCACTACACCTATTGCGACTGGACAACATGATCACAGCTCCAGACCAGATCTGTCGTTATCCAGCGACTGATCAAACAGAGCAGACCAGGAACACCTAATCCAGTCGTGGAATTCCGGGCTTACACACCAGCACCACGGTTATGTGCCATGACCCACCTACTATCCTACATAGACACAACCAAAATATTCGAGGGAGATGAAAAGCCTTGTGGGTCAGTCATAAAAACCTTATGGTCGGGTGACGAGCCAAACCATTGCGAGATGGCTCAAGCAGGTGCCAAAAACTGTTGGGATAAACACTAACATGTACAACTTTTATTCCGCCAGGGCAGCATCCATGTCGACGGCTAAAAGAATGGACATGGCTATAGACCACATCCTGGCTACAGCAGGATGGTGGGGGGAAAAGACCGTTCAGAAATTTTATAATAAGCCGTTGGCAAAACCTGTTTTATTTGCAGCAAGATTACGGACTGCAAATATTTAATTTAAGACCAGGGGAGCAATTTAATTCTTTGTTGTTATTGTTTAAAAAATACCATTGTGTTTTTCTACAAATAGATTCACTGGTTGATTACGATAACACTTCCTCCCTCAAGAACTTCGGCAGTGAGTGAAATAAAACTGTTACACGGTTTGAAATCACAGAGCTTTGAAGTCTTCACGTAGTCACTCACGTGACTCCGAAGTAAAATAGTAAGATTAAACGAGAATTTACCAGTTTGAAGTTTGATCTGTATTTTATGAGGAGTTACGATGAGGGATTACGTGCCCTCCGCTCCCACCCTCATTATATGGCTCAAACTAATAAATTGATTTCTCCTTATCTTTACTATGTTTACTTCAAATAATTGTGTCTATCTGTGATTCCACACCGCTGCTTGGAAGTATGCCGCGCCTGCGCACTGAGCGGGTTTATCACGTAATCCCTCATCGTAACTCCTCATAAAATACAGATCAAACTTTAAACTGGTAAATTCTCGTTTAATCTGACTATTATACTGCGCCTGCCACGTATCTGCCCACTCACTCAACCTGCCCAGGTCACCGTGCAACCTTCTGACATCCTCTTCACAGTTCACACTGCCAACCAGCTTTGTGTCACCCGCAAACTTGCTAGTGTTGCTCCTAATTTCCTCTTACAAATCATTAATATATATGGTAAACAGGTGCGGTCCCAACACCGAGCCTTGTGGCACTCCACTCGCCACTGCCTGCCATTCTGAAAAAGACCCATTCACTCCTACTCTTTGCTTCCGGTCTGCCAAGCACTGTTCTATCCATGTCAACACCCTATTCCCGCCTATACCATGTGCTCTAATTTTAGTCACCAGTCTCCCGTGCGGGACTTTATCAAATGCTTTCTGAAAGTCTAGCTACACTACATCCACTGGCACACCTTCATCCATTGTACTTGTCACATCCAGAAGTTTAGTCAAGCATGATTTCTCTTTCATAAATCCATGTTGACTTGGACTAATCATGTTACTGCCATCCACATGCCCCATTATTACCTATTTAATGATTGACTCCAGCATCTGTCCCACCACCGAAGTCAGGCTAACTGGTCTGTAATTCACCGTTTTCTCTCTCGCTCCTTTCATGAAAAGTGGGATAACATTAGCTATCCTCAAATCCACAGGAACTGATCCTGGATCTATTGAACATTGGAAAATAATCACCAACGCGTCCACTATTTCTGGAGCTGCCTCGCTGAGGAACCTGGGATGCAGACCATCAGGCCCAGGGGATTTATCATCCTTCAGTCCCACGAGTCTACCCAATACTATTTCTCGCCTAATGAATATTTATTTCAGTTCCTCTGCTCCCTTAGATCCTCTGTCCTCCAGTACACATGGTAGATTGTTTGTGTCTTCCTTAGTGAAGACAGATCCGAAGTACCTATTCAACTCTTCTGCAATTTCCTTGTTGCCCATAATAATTTCACCGAGTTGCCTTCAAGGGACCCAGATTGATGTTGCTACTCTTTTTCCCTTTACAAATACATCTGTTACTGTCCTTTATATTCCTGGCCAGCGTCCCTTCATATTTCATCTTTTCAGCCCTCATTATCCGTTTTGTTTCCTTCTGTTTTCCAATCCTCTGGCTTCCGGCTACTCGTTGCAGTGTTATACATCGTTTCTTTTAGTTTTATTCCATCCCTAACTTCTCTTGTCAACCACTGTTTCCTCCTACTCTTCCTTTTTTGGTGTTGGTTTTCTCCGGAACGTCTTGTATTCTCCCACACTCAAAATACGCAAAGGTTTTCAGGACAATTGACTGGGTATAATTGTAAATCGTTCCCGGTGTGGGCGGGCATCGCTGGTCGATTCAAATTTGGTAGGCGGAAGGACCTGTTTCCGTACTGTTTCTCTAGACTAATCTAAACTAAACGAATAAATTAGGTGTCCATTCATAGCGTATCATAGCCCGTAGATGAAACAAACTATCCACTTAGTTTGTGTTAGAGACCACTGGCGAAAGCGACCAACACAGGGCGTTTTTACCCATAAACCAGAGATAAAACCGACTGCCGGGAGTGATTTTATAGAGACATTGTATCGTGCACAACAGACATATGTCTTTCAGCCCATCATGTCTTTGCCGGTGAAGCTGGACTACCTGTACTCACTTGGCAGCAATTTACCTGCAGCCCTTCCGCTCTCAATCCCCGTTGCTCCGAAACTATGGACAGCAGAATTAAACGGAAACCCCAGCTGCAGTTGAAATAAAATTATATGACTAGGCCCGGACTAATGAAGGGAATCTTGTTCACTACCCTCTTCCACTGTATTGCTACTTTCCAGGATGTATAGACTTTTAGACCATATACGATCTGTCGTTCCATATTCACGATGGTTCGAACATTCATGGTTCATGTTGTACACAAATTAGAAAGCACAAAATGCATCATATTCGGAATCACACACAATTCACTATTGCTCCACCAAATATAGCACATTTTCTGAATTCAAAGGTTACCCTTCTCATCATTAACAGAAGAATTGGAAGACTTTTTATAAGGTTCGGCTTGGTTGGCTGCACAGGAATGTTAGATGTTTTGTGATCCAGGAAGAGCTAGCTGACCGATTAGAATTGGATACATTGAAGGGTGATGATGTAAGGTTTAATGTCTCTGAGCAGAGGCCTGTGATTGGTGGCGTGCCTCGGCGATAAGTGGCGGGGACATTGTTGTCTACCGTCCTTATTAATTATTTGGATGAGATGGCAGAAGAGATAGATAATTGTAAAGTTTGCAGATCGCTATGATGTGGATGCCATCAGAGGCAGCGAAGATTTTTACCAACAAATACAGCAGGACATTCACGTGTGAGGCACGTGGGTTGAATAATGGTTAATAGAGATAAATGCAGAAACGAGTTGCAGTTTTGCATGTAAACTAGGACAGGACATTCTCGGTGAACGATCAGACCTTTCGGAATGTTGCAGAGCAGATTAATTGTGAGTGCAGTTACAGAATTCCTTGAAAGTTACGTCACAGGTGGACACGCTGTTCAAGAATGTGTTCGGTAAATCGGCATTTTGTATAGCAGTTATTCTTAAGTAGTAAAATATGATGGGCCCACGCTTTAGTATTTCGTTTAGTTGTGGGCAATCTTCTACAGGAAGGATGTTGATAAGCGGGAACGAATACACAGAAGGTTTCAAGGATGTTGCCAGGAATTGACGGCCTGAAGGAACGGTTGACAGGCTATGACTGTATTCGTTTTTAGTGAAGGGAGATGCGACGTGCTTTCGGAGATCTGGAAAAGATCACGATGTAAACAGCTAGCGTAAATGCACAGCCATTGACCCACAGGATAAACATGACTAAACCATGAGCCATACTTGTACGGTGAGAGGGACTAGGTTCAACGGGAATATGAGGGACAGCTTTTTCCACACAGAGGTGTGTGGATATTCGGAACGAGCTGCCAGAGGAGGGAGTTGAGTAGGGTAGGATAGCATTTAAATTTAAATTGGGCAGGCACGTGGATAGGTTGAGAGCTATGGGTCAAACACAGCAACGTGAAACTTGTGTTTGTAGGGCATTTTGGCCGCAATGTGCATTTTGTGCAGAAGGGCCCTTTTCTATGCTATGTGAATATTACTTCCCATTACACTAATAGCATATGTTTATATAATTTGCAAACTCACAGCTCATGTCAACTTCATCACAATATAAATCATCATTTCAAGTAAGAAAGAAAGTCAGCCGGCATGGCTAAATGAGTTGAAAGTATCTTTGCGTTGATTAGCTAGTTTAGTGGATCACTGATTCGGCTTGGACAGGGTGTACTTCTGTTCACTACGCAATGGCAATTGGTCATCGGATGTAATGTGCACAGAAGGGACTTTCTCTGTTATTACTTGTATCTGAACATTTAACGAGCGAGGAGAGATGGAATTGGATCAATTTATATTTTTTTCAGCGGACACGAAGGGGTATTTAGATGCAGAGGGAACGGTGAGGACCAGGGAGAGGTTAAATTCAGGAAGCCATTAGCTTTGGTAACAGTATTTAATACAAGAGGGTGTGGATTTAGTTAGAACGTTATAATGTTTCGAGGAAGGCGGGAAGCATGTATTTGGTCAGTATGGCGTCTAAAGGAATGGTGGAGGCAGAAAGTCCCACAACATTTTGAAAGTATCTGCATCGAGCACTAGGACCGCTAACCGAGAGAAAGCTACTAACCACGTGTTTCTTATTGGAATGAGAATAGGTGAATACTTTGTCGTCGATTTGGACATGCTGAGCCAAAGTGCACGCGTCCAACTACGTCATTTAATTTTAATCACACCAGCGATTAAAATAAAGTTCAAAAACACGTGGGTAAAGAAAAGACAAATGAAAATATTCAAAAAAGAATGGACAACGCTGGACGTGAACCTTCATTACTGCGATGCATTGTGAAATGAATCGTGTCATTAAACCTCTTAGTGTGCATTGTGAAAAATTCCAATATTCTACCATATGATGCAGGAGCCCCGAATACAGTACAATAATCACATTGGACGAATGCCGTGTGGATCAAGATGAGTCGAGCCGTTTGATACGCGGGCACTAGCTTGGCGTCAGTTTGACACAGCAATCTTGGGATGAAGCCTAAACGCAGACAATTATTGTTAAATCGGTTGTCTCGGACAGGTAATTCTTGCCGGCACCTGAGGCAACGTGGAATGTTCAGACTGCCAGCCGCCTCCCAGACCAAACTAATCACAAGGAGCCCGCCCCACCCGCACGGACTGCACCCAAAGCCGCTAAATCACGTCCCAAATATGCTCAGTATAAATGCAGCAAATAATGCAATTGGATTTAAAATTTTCTCCATCGCACTGTGACCTTGAACAAGGAAAAAAAAGAATATGAGAATTTTTTTAATAATTATTTTAGGAATATTACTGCTGTCTCAATTGATTACATGTGGATTGCGCGACAAAAATAACTGTGAGTCGACGTATAGGACATTTTTGTTTATTTTTAAATGTTTGATGTAAGCCTCGTTCAGTCTTCGGTCAGTCCATACATTTTAATGCTTGAGTTGTGCGGGGTAGTAGGCCTGGAGCTAATATTACTTATGGTCGATTCTATATACTGTACAGTGCTTCTGAATTCCGAGTTTGTACTGAGACCAGAGATGCCGCGGATGCCACATTGCAGTCGTGCGTCAAACTGACAGGTCTCTGAGATATACCATCAACAACTTCTCCTTTGACTTCTCCCATTTTCTCCTAATCCAAGGCATAGGTATGGGCATTCGCATGGTCCACGGCTCCGCCTGCCCTTTTGTAGGGTACGCGAAAAATCCCTGCTTCAGGCGTTCACTGGCCCTCTCCCCGTAATCTATCGCAGCTGCATTGACGATTGCACTGGTGCTATCTCCGGCACTCAATGACTTCATTCACTTCACCACTAATTTCCATCTGGCACCAAATTCACCTGGACCATTTCCGATACCTCCCTACCGTTTCTAGATAACACCGTTTCGATCGCAGGTAGAAGACGATTGACTGACATCTACTACAAACCTACTGACCCCCATAGCTATCCAGATCACATTTCTCCCCACCCTAATTCCTGTAAAGACTCTATCCCCTACTGCTAATTCCTACGTCTACGCCGCATCTGCGACCAGGATTAGGTGTTCCATACTTGGGCACCAGGGATGTATTTATTCTTTAGGGGACGGGGGTTCCCCGCTCACATTATAGATGAGGCTCCCACTAGGGTCTCATCTGTATCCCGCAGCACCGCTCTTAATCCCCTCCCGCTATTCGTAATATGGACATAGTCCACCTTGTCCTCACCCTTCACCGCAACAATCGTCGCATACAGCATATAATCCTCCGACATAGTCGCCATCTCCAACGATATACAACTACTGACCTAATTTTCCCATCTCCACCCCTATATGCTTTCCGCAGAGACCGTTCACTCCGTTAGTCCCCGGCAATTCCGCTGCAATGCAATAGTTCTATAGATTCAGGATCAGTTTCTGTGGAATGGAGGATAGCTAATGTTATCCCACTTTCCAAGGAAGGAGCGAGAGATAAAACGGGGAATTACAGACCAGTTAGCCTGACTTCGGTGGTGGGACAGATGCTGGACTCAATTATGAAAGAGGTAATAATGGGGCATTTGGATAGCAGTAAAATGATTATTCCAAGTCAACATGGATTTATTAACGAGAAATCATGCTTGACTAATATTCTGGGATTTTTTGAGGATGTGACAAGTAAAATGGATGAAGGGGTGCCAGTGGATGCAGTGTTTCTAGACTTTCAGAAAGCCATTGATAAGGCCCCACACGGGAGACTGGTGACTAAAATTAAAGCATATGGTATTGGGGATAGGATGTTGACATGGATAGAAAATTGGTTGGTAGACCGGAAGCAGAGTAGGAGTGAACGGGTCATTTTCAGAATTGCAGGCAGTGGCGAGTGGAGTGCCGCAAGACTCGGTGTTGCGGCCGCAACTGTTTACCATATATATTAATGATTTGGAATATGGAATTAGGAGCAATACTAGCAATTTAGCGGATGGCACAAAGCTGGGTGGCTGTGTGTACTGTGAAGAGGATGTTAGGACGTTGCAGTGTGACCTGGACAAGTTGAGTGAGTCGGCAGATGCGTGGCATATGCGGTATAATATAGTTACATGTGAGGTTATCCACTTTGGCGGCAAAAACAAGGGGGCAGATTATTATCTCATTGGGGTTAGGTTCGGTAAAGGGGAGGAGCAGCGAGACCTGGGCGTCCTTGTACACCGGTTGCTGAAAGTTGGATTATAGGAACAGCAGGCAGTGGAGAAAGCTAATGGAATGTTGGCCTTCATAACAAGAGGATTTCAGTATAGGAGTAAAGAGGTTCTTCTACAGCAGTACATGGCTCTGGTGAGACAACATGTGGAGAATTGTGTACAGTTTTGGTCACATAATTTGAAAAAGGACATCCATGTGATTGAGGCAGTGCAGCGTAGGTTCACGAGATTGATCCCTGGGATGGCTGGACTGTCATATACGGAAAGGTTGAAAAGACTAGGCTTTTATTCACTGGAGTTTAGAAGGATGAGGGGATATCTTATAGAAATATATAAAATTACTAGACCAAGTGCAGACCCGTTGGGTCTGTTGTGGGGGGTGGGGGGCGGTGGCATGCAGCGTCACACATACTAACTACGCCCCCCCCCCGCATTCACGCTAATTACCCCCCTGATATTATATTAATATTATTAATTTGCTCCTTTTACTCCATAACCACCTTATCTACTGAAGCATAGCCCCCAACTTGCAGTCACATCTAGAGAGGGGGGTGGGGGGTAGATCGTGAGGGCAGAGAGAGAAGGGGCAGAGCCACAGAGAGAGAGGGAAGAGGGAGAGGGGGTGCGTGGAGGAGAAGATGGAGGTGGGTGAGAGGAGAAAGGTGGGAGTGGAGGGGAGGAGAGAGAGGGTGAGAGTGAGGGAGAGAGCGGGGGGAGAGGTGAGGGGAGGGTAGGGGAGGGGGGAGAGGTGAGGGGAGGCGGAGAGGTGAGGGGAGGGGGAGAGGTGGGGAGCAGGGAGGGTGGAGGGAAGGGGGTAGAGGTGTGTGGAGGGGAGGGGGTTTAGGGGAGGGACGGTGGAGGAGGAGTGGGAGAAAAATATGGGAGAAAGAGAGAGGGGGAGAGGAGAGGGGGAGAGGAGGGGGGGAGGAGAGGGGGTTGAGGACAGGGGGAGAGGGGGGAGGAGAGGGGGAAGAGGAGATGGAGAGGAGAGGGGGGGAGAGGAGAGGGGGGAGTTAGGTGGTGTGCTGAGAGGGGGGTGAGGTGAGGGGAGGGGTAGAGGTGGGGAGCATGGAGGGGGAGGGGTGGAGGGAAGGGGGTAGGGGTGTTTGGAGAGGAGGGGGGTTTAGGGGAGGGACGGTGGGGACGGGATGGAGGGGAGGCGGGGGAGAAAAAAAGGGAAGAGAGAGAGAGGGGGAGTGGAGAGGAGAGGAGGGGTGAGAGGAGAGGAGAGGTGAGAGGAGGGGGAGAGGAGAGGGGGGAGAGGAGGGGGGAGCGGAGAGTGGGGTGAGGAGAGGGGGGAGAGGAGAGGGGGGGAGAGGAGAGGGGGGGAGGAGAGTGGGGGAGAGGGGAGAGGGGGGGAGAGGGGGGGAGAGGAGAGGGGGGGAGAGAGTGCCTTTTTATTTCAACCCAAAACCCCCAAACAACCATTTGCAGGCAGTGCTTTTTTACTTTAACCATATTTTCATTTTCAAACCACATTAAGGGTACTTATTCACAGTTGTGTGGCCATGTGTTCAGTGTAATTCACAGCTCAGAGAAACGTGACCCTCTGCCTTCCTCCAGCTTGCAGACTAATTGAGGCACACCACTTCCTGGTTTTATAGTCCATGCCCCCTGCCGCCAGCGGGGGGATCAGAGAGAATGGAGAATTTTGTAAAATCATTAATATCTCTGTCATTTTTCATCGACTGGAAAAATCCTCGGCACACATGCGGCGGAGGGCGGCTCTGAGCGAGTTGGCCAAAATGACGGCCGTAGGCGGCGGTGTTCTCTCGGAAATCGCAGCACAGTTCGCCAAAACCAATCAAGAACAGACTTTTAGTAATAAAGATAAAAGTACTGGATGCAGGAAAAATGTTGCCAATTGTGAGCGAGTCCAGAACCAGGGGCCACAGATAAAGGGGAGGTCATTTATGACTGAGGTGAGAAAAAAACGTTTTAACCCAGAGAGTTGCGAATTTATGGAATTCCCTGCCACATGCAGGAGGAGGCCTCTCGGCCTTTCGAGCCAGCACCGCCATTCATTGTGATGATGGCTGATCGTTCCCTATATCAATAACCTGTGCCTGCCTTCTCCCCATATCCCCTGACTCCACTAGCTCTTAGAGCTCTATCTATCTCTCTCTTAAATTCATGCAGTGACTTGGCCTCCACTGCCCTCTGTGCCAGGGAATTCCATAAATTCGCATCTCTCTGAGGGAAAACATTTTATCACTTCAGTCTAAAATGACCTCCCTTTTTTTCTAAGACTGTGACCCCTGGTTCTGGACTCGCTCAACATTGGGAATATTTTCCCTGCATGTAGCTTGTCCAGTCCTTGTATTATTCTATATGGTTCTTAATGATACCCACTCATCCTTCTGAACTCCAGTGACTACAAGCCTAGTCTTTTCAATCAGTGCTCATATAAAAGTCCCGCCATCCCTGGGATCAATCTCGTGAACCAACGCTGTACTGCTTCAATCACAAGGATGTCCTTCCTCAAATTAAGAGACCAAAACTGTACACTATACTCCAGATGTGGTCTCACCAGAGCCCTATACATCTACAGCAGAACCTCTTTACTCCTATACAGAAATCCTCTTGTTATGAAGGCCAACATTCCATTAGCTTTTTCTGAAGAAGGATATCGACCCAAAACATCACCCATTCCTTCTCTCCATAGCTGCTGCCACACCCGCTGGGATCTCAGAATAACCCTAAAATTTGCCACACTTTCGACAGATGTCGGGTCCAAAAGAGTAGGTTCCTAATCCGGGTTGCTCTCGCGGAGTTCAGTGTCCGAGGGTGAATTTGAGATATTCTGTATAAACGTTTAGCGAAACTCCATCTCTACTGTTTGGGAACAGTAGATACCGAATGAGGAACCAGGCTGGGATAAACAATAGAGTACATGCAATATTATCATCTATGTGTAAGAGGGTTATAAAACGATCAATTGAGTTCACAATATTCAGCCGACATGATTAAAGTTGACATTAATTGGGCATACCTCATTGCCCGATGATGTGCCGACAACAGTACTGGATTCATGCATACGCTGATGTAGTCAATAGACTGAGCATGTCCCGCACATTTTCAATGTTATCCCTCTTTTCCATTCACGACACACTACGAGTGATTTACAGCAGCATGTCGTTGGGATCTGGGTGGAAACATCAGGATCCGGAGGAAACCTAGGCGGAGACAGGGATAACATCCCAACTCCGCACTGATAACACATGCAGTTTGGATCGAACTCGAGTCTCTGGCGCTGTGAGGCAGCAGTTCTACTAGATGCGCAACTGTGTCCACGTATATATCCGTCGTCGGAGATAGTGATAGCATTTTGACTGTTTCTCAGTTATAAGCACACTGTGCCAGCGGATATGTCCTCGGCACGAATCTATGTGTTTATTTCCCAATTCTGCTTTCACAACATGAAATAACACAATCGCATCACTTGGACCATTTAGTTGTCCATGTCCTTTGTTAATTTGGTACACGATAAGCACTGGTCTGATGGATCAAGTCATGAAGCGGAAACGGCATGAACGGCAAACACATCCCAATTTCTGGTAACAGCTTTATCCTACCCCTCTCATTCATCACATAAAACAAGATGATCAGCAAGAATCAGTGTAGGAAATCATGTTCAGCTCAACCCGCAGAATAATCTTGCGTATTGGCAGTTTAATTTTATTGCAGCTTTAAAAATATGTTGTTTTTTTTCTTAACCAGCTCACAAATGCAAACGCAAACGGGGTAATTGCAAATACAGATGTATTGTCCCGCGCGAAAAGAAGATAAATATCTGGTGCCCAAGGCGCACTAAGTGCTGCCAGCCAGTACAGGAATCATGACGTCTCCGACGAAGCTTTTATCCGCTCTTCAGCTCATTGAGAAGCTTATCTGTATAACAATTGACTAAAGAACTGTACCAATAAATAAACATTGTTGCATCGATCCTTGTTTCCTTGTTTTATATTACTTATTTCTTAGAATTATAAAGCTATGAGAATCATGAAATATATTAATAGAAGGGCAGGTACAAGCGAAATGTTTGAGACAATAATATCGTGAAGTATGCATGAGCGTATCGTGTTGTTTTAAGTAACAACGGGATTTCATAAGATTATTGCCTTGCGCAGGCGATATGTACATAGAAAAAGTCCCATGGAAACATAGATGCAAGAACAAGAAAAGCAGACTGAAGGTGCCTGATCTATGTTATTGTGCCTCGTCTATTATGTTCCACCACCGTTTAGTTATGATTGAAGAATGCACAATCTGCAATCTCTCGTGTCTTCATTCCACGTCCCAGCTATGAACACTGGTCCTGTTTCGTTTCCTTCCTTTTCTGTTTTATTTTGTTCCTGGCGTGAGATCGTTAGAAATATCTTTACATGGACCCAAGAGAGATTAGTATGAATTTGATCTTGCACTGTCAAACATTTCAAATAATTAAAGATCCATACAGCGGGAACGTGGCCGGGTCCGGCCAACCCGCACACGCGTGCCACTGGACCTATTAATCACATCTTGCTGCACTTGTAGGTGTCTATGTCTAAGCGATACATGCACGCTCCACGGAACTTCTAAATGATAAGAAGCGAACTTGCTACCATTCCCCACTCCGCAAGTGTTTTCACGGTACTCACAAATCCCGGAGTGAAGAAGTTCTCCCTCAGTCCAGCTCCTGCCTTCGACACATTTTGCCACCAATCTGGCTTTCGCCCCCTCCATAGCACATAAACTGCTATCCTCAAAGTCCTCAACGACCACCTCACCTCTGCTGACACTGGTTCCCTCAACATCCTCATCCTCCTCGACCTGAGCGCAGCCTTCGATACAGTGAACCATAACATCCTGCTCACCAGACACAAATACCTCGGCATTGAAGGCTCTGCATTCAGCTGGCTCCGTTCCTACCTTTCCAACAGATCCCACTTCATCTCTCTCCATAACCACACCCCTGCTACAGCCACGGTCACTCAAGGCGTTCTCCAAGGCTCCGTACTCGGCCCCCTCCTCTTCATCATCTACATCCTCCCCCTTGGTCAGATACTCCGCCACTTCAACCTGGACTTCCACTGCTACGCCGATGACCCCCAGATCTACCTAGGCACCAAATCCCCCCACAACACCCCCCCCCCCCCCCCTCCCATATCAACTTCTGTTTGTCAGCTATAAAAACCTGGATGCAACATAACTTCTTCAAACTCAACAGCGATAAGACAGAATTCCTCCTCATAGGCTTCAAATCCACACTCAGCAAAATCAATAACCCCACTCTCATCATCACTCTCACTGTCTCCCCATCTCTCCATCTCCCCTGGCCCGCAACCTTGGCGTGATCTTTGATTCCACCCTCTCCCTTGAGCCTCACATCCGCCATGTCATTAAAACCTCCTTCTTTCATCTCCGCAACATCGCCAAACTCAGACACTCTCTCACACCTCCCGCTGCTGAAAGACTCATCCATGTCTTCATCTCCTCCCGACTGGACTACTGCAACTCACTTCTCCTTGGCATCAGCTCCACCTACATTAAGCGACTCCAACTGGTCCAGAAAGCAGCCGCCCGACTCATCACCTACAACATCCTGGTCCTCACCTACAAAGCCCTCCACCATCTTCCCCCCCATATCTCACTGACCTCCTCTCCCCCTACCAACCCTCCCGGTCCCTCAGATCCACATCAGCCGGTCTCCTCTCCATCCACAAGTCCAACCTCCGCAGTTTTGGGGACAGAGCATTCTCCAGGGCAGCTCACAGGCTCTGAAACTCCCTCCCGCAACTGATCCGCAAGTCGGTGTCCCTCACCATCTTCCAGTCCCGCCTCAAGACCCATCTTTTCACCTCTGCCTATCCTTAGCCCCACGTCCACCCCCCTTTTCATCTGTGCATTAATTGCCTCATATTGTGTTTTGAATTTAATTATTTCTTTACTTTGTTTACTGGTCATGTATCTACTATTTATTTCATACCCCTTACATGTTTTTCCTCTACTTGCTAAATTTTTGTAAGGTGTCCTTGAGACTCTTGAAAGGCGCCCATAAATAAAATGTATTATTATTATTATTATTTAACTTTGCGGACATTTATTTCTTTATTATTCTGTGCAATTATCTGCCTCAGATAATTGTAGTCAACTCATCATAACATTATATATCAACGGGGGAAAAATGGCGGCGGCGGGAGATTCAAATTAACAACGGCCCCTTTCCGCGAATCGGCTTCAACTGCTTCAATTGCCGACTGCGGTATATTTCCATCCCGGACGAGGTCTGGAACTATCACCTGACGAGGGACCACTGGAGGGTCTCTGCGATTGCGGTGGTCTGTGGTGTTTTTGGGCCGTTTTCGGCCGTGGAACGATGGTCCCCCTGCGGCCTATATTGCTAGCTGCTAGCTGCTAGCCGCTG
The DNA here is from genome assembly GCF_010909765.2 of Amblyraja radiata. NCBI lineage: Eukaryota > Metazoa > Chordata > Chondrichthyes > Rajiformes > Rajidae > Amblyraja > Amblyraja radiata. Next base: position 4,272,098 of record NC_045998.1, on the reverse strand, counting down.
GAACCGCTAGAACCCTGCACGCTACCCGGAGAGGACGCTGGCGTTGACTGTTCGCCGCTTCTCCGCCCGCCGCCCCCCCCCCCCCCCACCCCGTCTGTTACCTATTGTTACCTTTACCTGTCTGTTACCGGTTCCTGTCTGTTACCTGCCTGTACCTGTGCCTGTGCACCATCGACGCTGGACACCTCCTGTGCCTGTGCACCATCGACGCTGGACGCTGCACACCTCCTGTGCCTGTGCACCATCGACGCTGGACACCTCCCTGCACCAGTGAGGGAGCTGGATCCTCTCTGCATCCGCACCGCTGGACAACCTCTCTGCATCTGCACTGCTGGACAACCTCTCTGCACCTGCACTGCTGGATACTCTCTGCACCCTCATCGCTGGACTACCTCCACACCTGCTCTGCTGGACAACCTATCTGCTCCCTCAATGCTGGACAATTCGCTGCATCTGCACTGCTGGTCAACCTCTTTGCTCCCTCACTGCTCGACACCTCGCTGCACCCGCTCTGCTGGACAACCTTTCTGCTACCTCACCGCTGGATACTCTCTCCACCTGCACCCGCTCTGCTGGACAACCTATCTGCTCCCTCACCGCTGGATACTCTCTCCACCTGCACCCGCTCTGCTGGACAACCTCTCTGCTCCCTCACCGCTGGATACTCTCTCCACCTGCACCTGCACCGCTGGACACCTCTCTGCACCCTCACTGCTGGACAACCCTCTTCAACTTCTCTGCTGGACAACTCTCTGCACCCTCACCATCAGAGACAACCTCTCTGCTGCTTGGGCTCCTAATCATGCTCAAATATTCAACTCTGCAAATGACTGGTTTCTTCAACAACCACATCCCATCCTGCATCCAACTCATTAATCAGCTTAGACTTCTACGTCGACCCCGTTTCATCCACAGAGGCTCTCGGCGCAAGCTTGTTTACTTCAACCACGGACATTCCATTCCAACCATCTGCTCACTACCACTCTCAACCCCCCCTCCTCCCCCCCTCAACCGCGTCACCCCCAATCCCAGCTGACCGCACGCACTGGCAACCGGGACAACCTCAGATCTCTCCAGCCTGCCACCATCCCTCCACCCTCTCATAATGCCAACTTTACCCTCCTCAACACCAGGTCGCTCAACAACAAAGCCCTTGCCCTCCATAAACTAATCCTTGACATCACTCTGGACTTCCTTCGGCTCACTGAGAACTGGCAACCACCCAATGTCTTCTTCTCCCTCAATCAAGCATCCCCACCTGCATTTAATTACATCTCCAAACCCCGCCCCTCCCGCCATGGAGGTGGCCTCGCTGTTATTTTCAACCAGAACTTTCGGATCACTGAACTCACCCTCCCCCCAGTAGCATCGTTTGAATTCCTCGCCTTCAAAGCCCTTTCCTCCATGACAATCATCCTCATTTACCGGCCACCTAAACGAAACCCCTCCTTCCTATCTGACTTCACTGAACTCCTCACACTTGCCTCATCCCTCTCCTCACGTCTGCTGCTACTTGGTGACTTAAATATTCACATGGACTCCCCCCCCCCCCCCCCCCCCCCCCTGCAAGTTCGCATCTGAATTCGCCTTTTTACTTGACAACTTCTCTCTCACTCAGCACTCACCTTTCCCACCCATGACAAAGGTCACATCCTTGACCTGGTCTGCTCCACAAATCAACCGGTACTCGACCTCCATCCATGCCTCTTCCCCCTCTCTGATCATAAGCTTATACGGTTCACCATCCCTTCTCCGACACCTCGCCCCCGCTTCCTCCGAGAAATCACCTTCCGTAATCTAAAATCCCCACCATCTCTCTGACCTGCTCTCCACTACTCTCCCCCTGGACTCAACGCATATCTCACCTGATGATATCACAAACCATCGCAACTCCACCTTGTCTACCTCCCTTAACACTATGGCCCCCCTCAAAACAAGAACCGTAACTTTCAATACATCTTCACCCTGGTACACACCTGCACTTCGTAAACTGAAACAAACTTGAACGACTCACAAATAAATAATCTCTCACAGTCCACCTTGAAGCTTACAAACTCCACCTCACTGACTACAAAGATGCCCTCTCTGCTGCAAAATCTTCCTACCTCTCCTCCATATTCACCGGGCCCTGCCTAAACCACAGAACCATCTTCTCCACAGTGGGCAACCTCCTCAAGCCTAGAGCCAACACTCTCCCTACCTCTACTCCGGATCTCTGCAATTCATTTTCCAATTTTTCGCTGATAAAATCAGCACCATCTATCAATCTTTATCCCCTGTACCCGACTCTCCAGTATCCACTCCACCACTTATCAAGGCGCCTCCTTTCAACATCTCCACTGACCTGCTTACCCCTCCTCCACACTGCTTCCTCTTCCAGTTTGACCTGGTCACCCCTACTGACATCCCCAAACTCATCAGCTCTTCCAAACCCACTACCTGCTCCCTCGACACTCTCCCCACTCCCCTGCTGAAGTCCTGCCTCCCCGTTCTCTGCCACTACCTCACTAATCTCTTCATCTCCTCATTGTCCCAAGGAATTGTCCCCTCCGCTTTCAAAACTGGTGCTGTCAAACCAATCTTAAAGAAACCTGGTCTTGATCCCTCCTCTCTCATCAACTACCGCCCAATCTCAAGCCTCCCCTTTCTTTCAAAAACCCTGGAGCGTATCGTTGCGTCGCAACTTCACTCCCACCTCCTTGCGTATAACCTACTTGAGCCCCTCCAATCTGGCTTTCGCCCCCTCCATAGCACAGAAACTGCTCTCCTCAAAGTCCTCAACGACCTCCTCACCTCTGCTGACACTGGTTCCCTCAACATCCTCATCCTCCTCGACCTGAGCGCAGCCTTCGATACAGTGAACCATAACATCCTGCTCACCAGACTCAAATACCTCGGCATTGAAGGCTCTGCACCAGCTGGCTCCGTTCCTACCTTTCCAACAGATCCCACTTAATCTCTCTCCATAACCAAACCTCTGCTACAGCCACAGTCACCACGGCGTTCCCCAAGGCTCCGTACTCGGCCCCGTCCTCTTCATCATCTACATCCTCCCCCTTGGTCAGATACCCCGCCACTTCAACCTGGACATCCACTGTTACGCCGATGACACCCAGATCTACCTCGGCACCAAATCCCCCCACAACCCCCCCCCCCCCCCCACCTCTCCCATATCAACTCCTGTTTGTCAGCTATAAAAACCTGGATGCAACATAATTTCCTCAAATTCAACAGCGATAAGACAGAATTCCACCTCATAGGCTCCAAAGCCACACAAAGCCAAGCGAAATCAATAACCCCACTCTCACCATCGACGACACCACTGTCTCCCCATCTCCCCAGGCACGCAACCTTGGCGTGATCTTTGATTCCACCCTCTCCCTTGAGCCTCACATCCGCCATGTCATTAAAACCACCTCCTTTCATCTCCGCAACGTCGCCAAACTCAGACACTCTCTCACACCTCCCGCTGCTGAAAGACTCATCCATGCCTTCATCTCCTCCCGACTGGACTATTGCAATTCACTTCTCCTTGGCATCAGCTCCACCTACATCAACCGACGCCAACTGGTCCACAACGCAGCCGCCCGACTCATCACCCACGCCAAATCCTGGCATCACATCACTCCAGTCCTCAAACAACTTCACGGGCTTCCCATCTCCCACCGGATCTCCTACAAAATATTGGTCCTTGCCTATAAAGCCCTCCACCATCTGCCCCCCCCCCCCCCCCCCCCCCCCCCCATATCTCACTGACCTCCTCTCCCCCTACCAATCCTCACGGTCCCTCAGATCCACGTCAGCCGGTCTCCTCTCCATCCACAAGTCCAACTTCCGCAGTTTTGGGGACAGAGCCTTCTCCAGGGCAGCTCCCAGGCTCTGGAACTCCCTCCCCCAACTGATATGCAATTCCGTGTGCCTCACCATCTTCCAGTCCCGCCTCAAGACCCATCTCTTCACCTCTGCCTATCCTTAGCCCCACGTCCACCTCCCTTTTCATCTGTGCATTAATTTCCTCATATTGTGTTTTGAATTGAATTATGTCTTTACTTTGTGTACTAGTCATGTATCTACTATTTATTTCATTCCCCTTACATGTTTTTCCTCTACCTGCTAATTTTTTGTAAGGTGTCCTTGAGACTCTTGAAAGGCGTTCATAAATAAAATGTGTTATTATTATTGTTATCCTGCACCCTCTTAAACTTATCCGCTTCTGTGAAGTTAGACCAACCGCGTTTCATAGTGAAACACTCATTCTTGGTAACTATTGGATAAACTCTCTTGCACCATTCCCAGTATCATTGAGTCATCAATGTGGAAACAGGCAGGTGGCACTCGTTTAGCTGGGACATGATGGCACACACCGGCCACCATATCCCAGCTACACGAGTGCCACCTGCCTGTGCTTGGTCCATATCCCTCCAAAGATGTCCTATCCATGTACATGTCTAAATGTTTCTTGAACTTTGATGTAGTCCCAGCCTCAAATATCTCCTCTGGCACCTTTTTCCATACCGTTTCTGTGAACACGTTACCTCATCGATTCCTAATAACATTCGCACTTCACCTTGAAGCTATGTCCTCTGGTCAAGAAAACAATAGACAATAGACAATAGACAATAGGTGCAGGAATAGGCCATTTGGCCCTTCGAGCCAGCAGCGCCATTCAATGTTGTCATGGCTGTTCATCCCCAATCGGTACCCCGTTCCTGCCTTCTTCCCATATCCCTTGACTCCGCCATTTTAAAGAGCCCTATCAAGCTCTCTCTTGAAAGCATCCAGAGAACCTGCCTCCGAGGCAGATAATTCCACAGACTCGCCACTCCCTGTGAGAAAAAAAATGTTTCCTCGTCTCCGTTACAAATGGCTTACTCCTTATTCTTAAACGGTGGCCCCTGGTTCTGGACTCCCTCAACATCCGGAACATGTTTTCAGCCTCTAGTGTGTCCAAGCCCTTTACCATCGTATTTGTTTCAATGAGATATCCTCTCATCCTAGTAAACTCCAGAGTGTACAGGCCCAGCTGCTCCATTCTCTCAGCAAATGACAGTCCCGCCATCCGGGAAATTAAACTTGTAATCCAACGCTGCACTCCCTCAATAGCAAGAACATCCTTCCTCAAATTAGGGGACCAAAACTGGACACAATACTCCACGTGTGGTCTCACTAGGGCTCTATACAACTGCAGAAGGACCTCTTTGCTCCTATATGTGATTCCTCTTGTTATAAAGGCTAACATGCCATTCGCTTTCTTCACTGCCTGCTGTACCTGCATGCTTACTTTCACAGACTGATGTACAAGGACCCCAGATCCCGTTGTACTTCCCCTTTTCCCAACTTGACGCCATTTTTATAGTAATCTGCCTTCCTGTTTTTTGCTACCAATGTGGATAACATCACATTTATCAGCATTAATCTTCATCTGCCATGCATTTGTCCACTTCCCCTACCTGTTCAAGTCACCCATTATTCTCATAGCATCCTCCTCACAGTTCACACTGTCACCCAGCTTTGCAACAGATGGCGCAATGGGCTAAGTGTTCGGCTGGCGACCGGAAGGTAGCCGGTTCGAATCCCGCTTGGAGTGCATACTATCGTTGTGTCCTTGGGCAAGACACTTCACCCACCTTTGCCTGTGTGTGAATGTGTGTGAGTGATTGGTGGTGGTCGGAGGGGCCGTAGGCGCAGATTAGCAGCCACGCTTCTGTCAGTCTGCCCCAGGGCAGCTGTGGCTACAGAAGTAGCCAACCACCACCGAGTGTGACTGAGGAGTGTATGAATAATGCGATGTAAAGCGCCTTGTGTATTCTAGAAAGGCGCTATATAAATTCCATTCATTATTATCATTATTATTATCTGCAAATTTGCTTGTTACTTTGAACCCCCTTCATCCAAATCATTGACCTAAATTGTCCCAGAACCGACCCTTGCGGTACCCCACTAGGCACTGCCTGCCATTCTGAAAGGGACCCGTTAATCCCTATTCTTTGTTTCCTGTCTGCCAACCACTTCTCTATCCATGTCAGCATTCTACCCCCAACACCATGTGCCATAATTTTGCCCACTAATCTCCTACGTGGGATGTTTTCAAATGTTGTCTGAAAGTCCAGGTACACTACATCCACTGGCTCTCCCTTGCCCATTTTCCTAGTTCCATCTTCAAAAATTTCCAGAAGATTAGTCAAGCTTGATTTTCCCTTCGTAAATCCATGCTGACTTGGACCTATTCAGTTACTGCTATCAAAGAAACATAGAAACATAGAAAATAGGTGCAGGAGGAAGCCATTCGGCCCTTCGAGGCAGCACAGCCATTCATTGTGATCAGACCAGATCGTCCCATATCAATAACCCGTCCCTGCCTTATCCTCATATCCCTTGACTCCACTAGCCCATAGAGGTCTATCTAACTCTCTCTCTTAAATCCATCCAGCGAATTGGCCTCCACTGCCCTCTGTGGCAGGGAATTCCATAAACCCAGAACTCTCTGGGTGAAAACGTTTTTTTCTCAACTCAGTCTTAAATGACCTCCCCTTTATTCTAAGACTGTGGCCCCTGGTTCTGGACTCGCCCAACATTGGACACATTTTTCCTGCATCCTGCTTGTCCAGCCCTTTTATAATATTATATGTTTCCATAAGATCCCCCTCATCCTTCAAAATTCCAGTGAATACAAGCCTAGTGTGTTCAATCTTTCCACATATGGCAGTCCCAGCATCCCAGGGATCAGTCTCGTGAACCTACGTTGCACTGCCTCAATCACAAGGATATCTTTCCTCAAATTAGGAGACCACATCTGTACACAATACTCCAGCTGTGGTCTCACCAGAGCCCAATACAACTGCAGAAGAAACCCTTTACTGCTATACTGAAATCCTCTTGTTATGAAGGCCAACGTTATATTAGCATTCTTCACCGCCTGCTGTATCTGTAAGCCAACGTTATAATAATCTGCCCCCTTGTTTTTGTCGTCAAAGTGGATAATCTCATATTTATCTATATTATACTGCATCTGCCACGCATCTGACACTCACACAACCTGCCCAGGTCACACTGCAACCTCCTAACATCCTCTTCACTGTTCACACTGCTACCCAGCTTTGTGTCATCCGCAAACTTGCTAGTGTTGCTCCTAATTCCCTCTTCGAAATCATTATTATATATGGTAAACAGTTGCGGCCTCAACACCGAGCCTTGCGGCACTCCACTCGCCAATGCCTGCCTTTCTGAAAAGGACCCGTTCACTCTTACTCTTTGCTTCCGGTCTGCCAACGAATGTTCTATCCATTTCAACACCCTACCCCCAATAACACGTGCTCTAATGTTAGTCACCAGCCTCCCATGCGGCACTTATCAAAGGCTTTATTAAAGTCTAGATACACTACATCCACTGGCACCCCTTCATCAATTTTACTTGTCACGTCCTCTAAAAAATCCAGAAGATTAGTCAAGCATGATTTCCCTTTCATAAATCCATGTTGACGGACTAATCATTTTACTGCTAAATAAATGCCCCATTATTACTTCTTTATTAATTGAATCCAGCATCTTTCCCACCAGGTTAGGTAAGGGTTAGGTAAGGGGTAGGTGCAGCGAGACCTGGGCGTCATTATACACCTGCCACTGAAAGTTGGCATAAAGGTACAGCAGGCAGTGAAGAAAGCTAATGGAATGTTGGACTTCATAACAAGAGGATTTCAGTATAGGAGTAATTCTGCATTGTATAGGGCTCTGATGAGACCGTATGTGGAGTATTGTGTACAGTTTTGGTCTCCTAATTTGAGGAAGGACATCCTTGTGATTGAGGCAGTGCATCATAGGTTCACGAGCTTAATTCCTGGGGTGGCGGGACTGGCATATGAGCAAAGATTGATAAGACTTGTATTCACTGAAGTTTACAAGGAGGAGGGGGGACATATAAATTATACAAGGAAATATGCAGGAAAAATGTTCCCAACGTGGGGCGAGTCCAGAACCAGGGGCCACAGTCTTAGAATAAAGCAGAGGCCATTTAAGAATGTAGTGAGAAAAAACGTTTTCATCCAGAAAGTTGTGAATTTATGGAATTCCCTGCCACAGAGGGCAGTGGAAGTCAAGTCACTGGATGGATTTAAGAGATAGTTAGATAGAGATCTAGGGGCTCAAGGTATATGGCGATAAGGCAGGCACAGGTTATTGATAGGGGACGATCAGCCACGATCACAATGAATGGCGGTGGGCCGAAGGGCCTTCTCCTGCACCTATTTTCTATGTATCTATGTTTTTATGACCTACTGGTTGGAGGTTGTACGGACATGTTCAACCTCTCACTTCTGAGAACCGATGTTCCCACATGCTTTAAAAGGACATGAACTACACCGGTACCCGAGAAGAGTAAGGTGACGTGCTTCAATGACTATTGACCAGTGGCACTAACGTCGGTGGTGATGAAGTCCTTTGAGATGTTGATCATGGCGCAAGTCAACTGCTACCTCGCCAATAACCTGGACCCACTGCAGTTCGCCAACCGCCACAACAGATCAACGGTGGATGCGATCTCGCTGGCTCTCCGCTCCGCTCTTGACCACTTGGACAACAACAACTCATATGTCAGGCTGTCATTCATTGATTGCAGCTCGGCAGCTCGGCATACAATTATCCCCTCCAAGCTGGTTACCAAGCTCTCAGATCTGAGTCTCTGCGTACCCTTGGCAATTGGATCTTCGGCTTCCTCATTCAAAGACCACGTGTTGGTGGCAATGTGTCTGCCTCGATAACAATCAGCACGGGAGCACCTCAAGGCTGTGTGCTCAGCCCCCTGCGTACTCACTCTATGCTCCTGACTGCGTAGCTGGTCATAGTGCGAATTCCATCATCAAGTTCGCTGACGACACCGCTGTTGTGGAACGTATCACTAATGGGGAAGGGTCAGAGTATAGAAGTGAGATCGACCGACTGAACAAATAGTGGCAGCACATTAACCTGGCCCTCAACATCAGCAAAACCAAGGAATTCATAATAAGGTGGACGAGTTGACTGTGTAGATAGATATTAATGAAAATTATATAGTTGGGATCACGGAGACATGGCTCCTGGGTGACCAAGGCTATGAGCTGATTATCCAGGGATATTCAATATTCAGGAGGGATTGATAGAAATGAAAAGGAATAGGAGTAGCATTGCGGGTTAGATAGGAGATTAACGCAATAGAAAGGAAGGACATTAGCTTGGAGGATGTGTAATCGATATGGGTAGAGCTGCGAAACACTAAGGGGCAGAAAACGCTAGTGGGAGTAGTGTGCAGGCCACATAACAGTGGCAGTGGAGTTGGAGATGACATCAAACAGGAAATTAGAAATGCATGCAACAAAGGTAAAACCGTTTTAATGGGTGACTTCAATCTACATATAGCTTGTGTGAATCAAATTGGCAGGGGTGCTGAGGAAGAGAATTGCTCGGAATGTATGCGGGATAGTTTTCTAAACCTACACGTAGAGGAACCAACGAGAGAGCAGGCTATTCTAGACTGGGTATTGAGTAATGAGGAATGGTTAGTTAGCCGTCTTGTTGTGCGTGGCCCCTTGGGCAAGAGTGACCACAATATGGTTGCGTTCTTCCTTAGCATGGAGAGTGACATTGTTAATTCAGAAACAAGGGTTCTGAACTTAAAGAAAGGCTCACTTTGAGGGTATGGGACGTGGATTGGCCAAGATAGACTGGCAATTGATTCATGGCAGACCAATTGAATAAATATTTGGTTCTGTCTTCACTAAGAAAGACATAAATAATCTGCCGGAAATAGCAGGGTACCGGGGGTCAAATGAGATGGAGGAACTGAGTGAAATTCAGGTTAGCCGGGAAGTGGTGTTAGGTAAATTGAATGGATTAAAGGCCGAGAAATCCCGAGGGCCAGATAGGCTGCATCCCAGAGTACTTAAGGAAGGAACCCCAGAAATAGTGGATGCATTAGTGATAATTCTTCAAAACTCTTTAGATTCTGGAGTAGTTCCTGAGGATGGGAGGGTAGCTAATGTAACCCCACTTTTTAAAAAGTGAGGGAGAGAGAAAGCGGGGCATTACATACCAGTTAGTCTAACGACGGTTGTGGGGAAACTGTAGATCAGTTTTTAAAAATTGGGATAGCAGCACATTTGGAAAGAGGTGAAAACTTTATACAAAGTCTGCATGGATTTATGAAAGGTAAATCATGTCCGACGATACCTATAGAATTTTTCGAATATGTAACAAGTAGAATCGATAAGGGAGAACCAGTGAATGTTTTATCTCAGGACTTTTAGAAAGATTTCGACAAGGTCCCACATAAGAGATTAGTATGCAATCTTAAAGCACACGGTATTAGGGGTTCAGTATTGATGTGGATAGAGAACTGGCTGGCAGACTGGAAGCAAAGAGTAGGAGTAACGGGTAATTTGCAGTATGGCAGATAGTGACTTGTAGGGTACCGCACGGCTCAGTGCTTAATCATTTGGACGAGGGAATTGAAAACAACATCTCCAAGATTGCGGATGGCACGAAGTTGGGGCGCAGTTTTAGCTGTGAGGAGGATGCTAGAAGGTTGCAAGGTGACTTGGATAGTTTGGGTGAGTAGGTAAATGCATGGCAGATGCAGTATGATGTGGATAAATGTGAGGTTTCGTGGCAAGAACAGGAAAGTAGACTATTATCTGAATGGTGGCCGATTAGGACAAGGGGGGAGATACAACGAGATCTGGGGGTCATGGTACACTGGTCATTGAAAGTAGGCATGCAGGTGCAGCAGGCAGTGAAGAGGACGGATGGTATGTTAGCATTCATAGTAAAAGGATTTGAGTATAGGATCAGCGAGATTCTACTACCGTTGTACAGGACCTTGGTGAGACCACACCTGGAGTATTGTGTAGTTTTGGTTTCAGAATCTGAGGAAAGACATTCTTGGCATGGGGGGAGTACAGAGAAGGTTCACCAGACTGATTCCTGGGATGGCAAGGCTTTTATATGAAGAAAGACTGGATAGACTCGGCTTGTACTCGCTAGAATTTAGAAAATTGAGGGGGGGTTTTATTGAAACTTACAAAAAAATTTAAAGGGTTGAACAGGCTAGATGCTGGAAGATTGTTCCCGATGTTGGGGAAGACAAGAACTAGGGGGTCACAGTTTAAGGATAACGGGGAAGTATTGTAGGACCGAGATGAGAAAAAAACATGTTTCACACAGAGAGTGGTGAATCTGTCGAATTCCCTGCCACAGGAGGTAGTTGAGGCCAGTTCATTGGCTATATTTAAGAGGGGGTTAGATGAGGCCCTTGTGGCAAAAGGGATCAGCTGGTATGGAGAGAAGGCAGGTACAGGACAGGAGTTGATTGATCAGCCGTGATCATATTGAATGGCGGTGCAGGCTCGAAGGGCCGAATGGCCTACTCCTGCACCTGTTTTCTATGTTTCTATGTTTCTAACTGATTGTGGACTTTGGAAGGTGTAGGATGGGGACCCACACTCCCGCTTACATCAACGGGTCGATAGTGGAGAGTGTCAAGAGCTCCAAATTCCTGGGCGTGCATATTTCTGAAGATTTCTCCTGGTCCGAGAACACTGATACAATTATAACGAAAGCACATCAGCGCCTCTACTTCCTGAGGTGATTACGGAGAGTCGGTATTTCAAGGAGGACTCTCTCTAACTTCTACAGGTGCACAGCATGCTGACCGGTTGCATCGTGCTTTGGTTCTGCAACTTGAGCGTCTAGGAACGGAAAAGACGAAAAAAATAGTAAACACTGCGCAGTCCGTCATCGGCTCTAACCTCCCACCCATCGAGGCGATCTATTGCAGACGCTGCCTCTATAAAGGCTGGAATCATCGTCAAGGACACACACCATCCTGGCCGCTCACTCATTTCCCGCTGTCTTCAGGCAGAAGGTACAGGAGCTTGAAGACTACAACGTCCAAGTTCATGATCAGCTTCTTCCCCACAACCATCAGGCTATTAAACTTAACTGTAACACATTTCTGAACAGTAATAGAGCATTTTATGTTTATTTGCACTTTATCTGCTTATTTATTGATGTGTGTATCTATTTATATAATGGTATATGGACTCACTGATATGGTCTGTATACACGCCTACTATATTCTGTTGTGCTGAAGCAAAGCATGAATTTCATTGTCCTATCAGGGACACATGACAAAAAACTCTCTTGACTTGACTCTTGACTTGATTCTTGAAAGCCATGTTTCTATCATCTACAACGCTGCCCTCATCAGCTTTTTTGGTCACGTCTTCAAATATCAGATTTGTGAGACACGTCTTCCCACGTAGAAAACCATGCTGACTATACCTAATCAGCCTTTGACCATCCAAATGCATGTACAACCTATCAGTCGGAATGTTCTCATAACTTTATGACTGCTGATGTTAAACTAAACGGATTATAGTTCCAACCATTTTCCCTTCAGCCTTTCTTGAATCGAGGCACAACATTTGCCATGTTCCATACTGCCGGCACATCTCATGTATCTTAAGGATGACTGGTAAATTTTAACCAGAGCTCCTGTAATTTCCTCCCTAGATTCCCATAAATTCCTCGGATATATCTTATCGGGCCCTGGAGATTTATGTTCCTTCATACACGATATAATTCGTCTTCGACTGTAACATTGACTGCTCTCAAGACACTTCCATTGACTGCCACCAAGTTCCTCCGTCCTACTGTCTTTCTCCTCGGTAAAATACTTATTGTGGACTTGAGAGGAGCAGAAAGAGTCATTGATATCACATTTTTCACCACACTATGGGTGGCACTGAACTCAGATTGTGATCTGACTAATGTTTTACATAGGTGCAGCAAATACTCCCCGCTCCTGTACTAATATAGTTCTATATGAGTTTAACATTGGATTTCAGTATAGGAGTAAATTAGTACAGTTTTGGTCTCCTAATTTGAGGAAGGACGTCCTTGTGATTGAGGCAGTGCAGCGTAGATTCACGAGATTGATCCCTGGAATGGCGGGACTGTCACGTGAGGAAAAATTGAAAAGGCTAGGCTTCACTGGAGTTTAGAAGGATGAGGGGGTGTCTTATAGAAACATATAAAATTATAAAAGGATTGCAAAGCTAGATGCAGGAAAAAATTCCCCAATGTTGGGTGGAGTCCAGAACCAGGGGCCACAGTCTTAGAAAAAAGGGGAGGCCATTTAAGACTGAGGTGAGAAAAAACGTTTTCACCCAGAGAGTTGTGAAATTATGGAATTCCCTGCCACAGAGGGCAGTGGCGGCCAAATCACTGGATGGATTTAAGAGAGAGTTAAATAGAGCTCTAGGGGCTAGTGGAGTCAAGGGACATGGGGAGAAGGCAGGCAAGGGTTATTGATAGGTTCGATCAGCCATGATCACAATGAAGGGCGGTGCTGGCTCGAAGCGCCGAATGGCTTCCTCCTGCACCTATTTTCTATGTTTCTATGTTTCTATGTAACTTAAGTTTTCTACATGCATGCGCATTCAGGTGCCGAGTAGGTCTCTGCCAAGTACATACGTCAACCTACTCCAGAGTGGCGAAGCGATTACTCAGAGCAAGTAGGGAGAAATCTTGTGAAAATTATCCAAGCTCATCTTGGAGTCGTGTTGGACACAATCCACAAATCATTGATGGGCTGACTTGTTCATATGGTACCCGGACGTGGCGCCGACAGTCAAGAAGTCGAAGCAAAGAAGTGGAAGCTAAAGAACCGACTGGAAACGAGGCCGAAACGCCAATAAACCGAAAGAGTCCGAAGACGAAACGCCTAGCAACCGAAAGGATGGGACGCCTAAATGTAAACTAACCGAAAGGGCGGGACGCCTAAAAGGCCAACGAACCGAAAAGTTGCGTCGCCTAAACGCAAACTTACCGGATGCCGCCATGTCAAAAACCCAAACACCCACAAGCTGGCGTCGCCTACAAGCCGAGAAAGTCCAATAACGGACATGACATTGCTGGGGGGCTGGACCGGTCAGCGATTGGTCCAGACCCCCCGCGTCCATCACATCACTGTGAAGGCATGCACATTGTCCCAATCCTCCGCTCCAACCGACCCGCACCTCGCTGCACACCTTCGGCCGCGTTCAACTTGGTGCTTGGGTTCAGATTGCCCAGTCACCTATGGCTTCTGTGTGAAAATGAACACCACGCTCCCGTCACCACTTCTCTCTCCCCTCTTCTCTCTCTCACTCCCTTATCTCGGATATCTCTCCTCTCGAACCATGACTAGGCTGCGGAGAATGGAGAGTAGCCATTGTGGTTCCTATGTTCAAAAAGGGGGGTGGGGATGAGGCAGGAAATTATTATTCTGCGAAATTATCGCCGTTGGTTAATAAGCAGTTGGCAAGAAATATTGCGGATAGTATTTACTCACATTTAGAAAAACAATGTAGGCCTCATGCATGTTCACCATGGCTTCGTTCGGGGCAAGACATGACTTACACATTGGATTGTTTTGTTTTGCGGAGATGATGAAGGTGATTGTGGCGGATAGAGTAGTGGATTTTACGTGGATTTTAATATATTATTTACCAAGATCAGCCATGATTGCAATGAATGGCGGTGCTGGCTGGAAGGGCCGAATGGCCTCCTCCTGTACCTATTTTCTATGTTTCTAAGATCCTCATGGTTACCAGATCGGGAAGTTTCAAATGCACACGTGAGAATATGCAGGTCGGGACATTCCGGCACTAGGAAGTTCGAGTAGATTGTGCGGCACCTGGTGGCCGAATAAAATGTAGCAATACTGTGTTTTCACTTTTGTTTCAGTGCCATCACTGGTCAGGAATCTATTTCCCCAGAGTATGTGATTTCCAGTGAAACAGATTGTTTACACCTACCTAATATGATTGAAAATTATTACTCTGATTTACTCTGTGGTGATTGGCTTGGAGTGGGGTGGGGCCACCGCTCACTAAAGGTGACCATTCCTTGTATTAGCCCTATAAACATATGCTTTTCTTTGTCTGAGAGCACATGTTTCCCGTTTGATGAACTGCAGCTGGAGAGCTCTCCGGAGCAGGAACGGGAAGCAAGGTCGCCTAGGTGAAATTAAGAACCTTTACAGTATTCTAGTTGGTGTTTTAACTGTACGGACTAAGGGGAGCAGGAAACCGGCATTTTCATTTGGGGGTTCGGTCCGGTATCTCAAATGACTAACCTCGCCAGTTAGCGGTCATGGAGCTGAGTCTAGTCGGAGTCGCGGACGGAAAATTGGGCCCCCGATGTAAGTGGTTTAACAACATCGTTTTTCCGCGTTCGTTACTCCAACTACGAATCGGCCATTCGCTGCCTCCGAGTGGTTCCCGACGAGTTAGAGGTTAGAAGTTCGAAGAATACTGATGTCCTGTCGGTTATATTGAGAGAGGGTATTAGAAATTCAGTATCTGAGGGATGATTGGAAATTCAGTAATTTAATTATAATTGGAAATAAGAGTTTCAGGACCGAGGTACAAAAATTCTCAACTTACTTAAAAAATCGGCGCTGAGGTACAAAGTAGGAACTAAACATGAAAGGCCTGTTCCACTTGACGATTGTTTCGGCTACAGCCGATGTCATATAGGTGTCGCTAAAATATTTTCAACATTTCAAAATCAAGCGGCGACTTGAAAAAACACCGCGCGATATACGTCATCACGCCGCGTCACCCCGCATCACGCCGCGATTTTTTCGGTGACCTAACACGTCAGTTAATGATGCCGACAGTCGCCGAAGATACCGCCAAGTTGAACATGCCCTTAAGATTGATAAATTACTTTGATGAACTGTACAGACCAAAATGTGTAATAACGTTGGGAAGAGGTGTCTGTGATATTCCAGGACTGTTGATCGTAAATTTACTGCTCTAAATTCCGCTAATTCAAAGTGTTCATATTGAGATGTTTTGCTTCTGTTTGTGTGATTTATAGTATATAATCGTTGCTTATGCTTTCTCTTAAGTTCGTATGAATTTGCTTCAGATTTGAAGTAGTTTTCAACATTCCTCTGCTTTGAATTTGGACGGGGACTACTTTAGATTTAAGGCGTAAAGTCGAATGCTTTCACGTAAAGCGGTAAATTCTGATAGTTCAGATTTAAAGTATTAAATTCAAATACTTGTATTAGTTTGTATGATGTTTTTCTTGCATTGTTAACTTTTGTTGCATTAAGAAACTTTGTGAGTTTTATGTGGGACCCCGTTGAATTTACATGGTTGTGTGGAAATCTCGTGCCGTGCAATGTATCTAGTTGTGTGGGAATTTTTGGCCGAAAGTGTAGATATGTAGATGCTATGACTGATTCCAGGAATCACTTAATAAATGTATGTGATAAATATCCTCACGCTGGAGGGTGTAAGAAAAGCTCCGAACATAATTTGGATAAGTTATGGAAATGTGGTTGCCAAGGTTTGATCGTTTTTATTGATCGTTGTCAATAAAATTTTGAGAGAGGACCGGGGAGGATTTATAGTTCATGGAAGCATAAGGAACAGGGAGAGGGTGAAATATCGAAAGCCACTAATTTTCGTAGCAGTATTGAATACGTGCGTATTAATGTAATTTGAACTTTGTGGCGTTTAGAGGAAGGCGGGGGGCGTAGTTTAGGTCTGCAGAATGGTGGAGGCACAAGGACACACAGCAATTAGGAATCAACTGCACGAGCACTGGCATCGCCAGACTTTAGAAACTTATTGACCAAGTATTTCTGATTAGAATAACAAGAGATGCATACATTATTGCCGATATGGACATATGCAACGCCAAAGTGCACGCCTAAAACTGTTTACTTTTAATCACACTGGCGATCCAACTAAAGTTCGGAAATGCGTGGTTAAAGAAAAGTCAAGTGAAAGGGCACAAAAAGGATGGACAATGCTTGATCTGATCCTTCGTAACTGCGATATAATGTGGAATATGTCATGTTGTTAAAACCCTGGCATGCATTGTGAAGAAGTCCAATGTTCGTGTTAAAGATATGCTGCTGGAGTCCCGCATGCAGATCAAGAAAAAGCAAGTTCGGTATTACAGCTGCACATGAGCAGGGCATTGGTCATTAGGGATAAACATTCTCGCCAGTTGTCCTACTGTGTGTGTACGGACCTGCGTTTCATACGTGTTTTACAGTTGTGTTTCTTCGAGGTTAGAAAAAACTGCTTTCCATACTATTAAATAGATGAACTTACGGTTCATTAATACAAAACTACGATGATTTTGAAGGGTTTGTTGTTTTAGGCGTCGTTCAGTGAGACGCCTAAAGTAGAAACATAGAAACATAGAAAATAGGTGCAGGAGTAGGCCACTCGGCCCTTCGAGCCTGCACCGCCATTCAATGTGATCATGGCTGATCATCCAATAGTTGGGATCACGGAGACATGGCTCCAGGGTGAACAAGGCTCCAGGATATGCAATATTCAGGAGGGATAGACAGAAAGGAAAATGAGGTGGGGTAGCGTTGCTGGTTAGAGTGTAGATTAACGCAGTAGAAAGGAAAAACATTAGCTTGGAGGATGTGGAATCGATATGGGTAGGGCTGCGAAACAGTGAGGGGCAGAACACGCTAGTGGGAGTTGTGAACAGGCCATCTAACAAAGGTAGTGGAGTTGGGGATGGCATCAAACAGGAAATTAGAAATGAGTGCAACAAAGGTAAAACAGTTATAATGGGTGACTTCAATCGATATATAGATTGGGTCAATCTAATTGGTAGCAATGCTGAGGCAGAGGATTTCTTGGAATGTACGCGGGATAGTTTTCTAAACCAACATGAAGTAGAACCAACGAGAGAGCATGCTATTCTAGACTGGGTATTGAGTAATGGGGAAGGGTTAGTTAGCAGTCTTGTTGTGCGTGGCCCCTTGGGCAAGAATGACCATAATATGGTTGACCATAATTAGGATGGAGAGTGACATAATTAATTCAGAAACAAGGGTTCTGAACTTAATGATAGGTAACTTTGAGGGTATGAGTGGGAGTGGCGGCGCCTAACGGCAGCGGCTCGACTACAGTCGTCTGTATTTTCTTTATTTTTGTCTTGTTAAATGTATGTCTTGAATTAGTTTGTATGAATTTTTTTTAGCTGTGTATATGTGGGGGGTGGAGGGGGGCCTGTGGGGTAAACCGTTTAAATATCTTCCCTGTGCGGGGACCCGACTATTCCTTGTCGGGTCTCAGATGTCGTTGGGCCTAACATCGTGGAGCCGGCGGCGACCTCCGGCCGGGACTAACCTGGGGGCTCCAGTTGCAGAGCCTGCGGAACTGACATCGCGGAGCTTGCCAACGTCGGAGCGGGAAGAGCTGTGGTGGCGTGCGGCTGCGACCCGACTTTGGAGTTCGGAGGCACCGGCCGCAGACCCGGTGGACGGGAACATCGGGAGTGGGTGACCGCTTTTCCGAGCTCCGCAACGGCGACTCTCCCGCTGGAATCGCGGGTTTAAAGTCATGGAGCCGGGGCCTAATATCGCCCGGCGTGGCTTAAACGGCCTCAAGACTTACCATCGCCAACCGGGGGCTTTAACATCGGAGCCCCAGTTCGCCTCGACACTGCAGCTGGACTGCAGGACCACGGGAGGAGGAACAAAGGGAAGAGATAAATACGTTGCCTTCCATCACAGTGAGGAGATGTTGGAGACTCACTGTGATAGATGTTTATGTAAACTGTGTTAAGTGTGGGCTTGGATTGTTTTGTAATGTAAAAAAACTGTAGAAATGATATTGTGTTCAAACCTAGGTTTGAATGACAATAAATGCATTTTATTCTATTCTATTCTATTCTATTCTATTCTATTCTATTCTATGAGACGAGAATTGGCCAAGATAGACTGGCGATTGATGTTAAAGGGTTGACAGTGTATATGCAATGGAAGGCATTTAAAGGCTGCCTGGATGAACTACAACAATTGTTCATCCCAATTTGGAAAAATAATAAATCATGGAAGGTAGTGCATCCGTGGATAACAAGAGAAAGCAGGGATAGTATCAATCAGGGAAATCAGGGATAGTGTGAAGAGAAAAAGATTAGTTAAAACAAATGTAGGTCCATTGCAGTCAGAAACAGGTGCATTCATCATTGGGAACAAAGACATGGCAGACCAATTGAATGACTACTTTGTTTCTGTTTTTAATAAGGAAGACATAAATAATCTGCCGGACATAGCAGGGGACTGGGGGCCAAATGAGATGGAGGAACTGAGTGAAATCCAGGTTGGCCGGGAAGTGGTGTTAGGTAAATTGAATAGATTAAAGGCCGATAAATCCGCAGGGCCCGATAGGCTTCATCCCAGAGTACTTCAGGGAGTAGCCCGAGAAATATTGGATGCATTAGTGATAATTTTGTCAAAACTCTTTATATTATTGAGTAGTTCCTGGGGATTGAAGGGTAGCTAATGTCACCACGCTTTTAAAAAAGGGAGGGAGAGAGAAAACGGGAAATTACAGACCAGTTAGTCTAACATCGGTAGTGGGGAAACTGCTAGAGTCAGTTATTAAAGATGGGATAGCAGCACATTTGGAAAGTGGTGAAATCATTGGACAAAGTCAGCGTGGATTTCTGAAAGGGAAATCATGTCTGACGAATCTTATATAATTTTTCGAGAATGTACCTAGTAGAGTGGGTAAGGGAGAACCAGTGGATGTGTTATATCTGGACTTTCAGAAGGCTTTCGACAAGGTCCCACATAAGAGATTAGCATACAAACTTAAAGCACACGGTATTGGAGGTTCAGTATTGATGTGGATAAAGAAGTGTCTGGCAGACAGGAAGCAAAGAGGAGGATTAAACGGCTCCTTTTCACAATGGCAGGCAGTGACTAATGGGGTACCGCAAGGCTCAGTGCTGGGACCCCAGCTATTTACAATATATACTGGACTAAGTGGGACCAGTTGGGTCCCATGTTCACACAGGAGGGCTGGTCCCCCAACGCAATATTCCACCTGGTCCCATGTTCACACAGGAGGGCTGGTCCCCCAACGCAATATTCCACCTCCCCACCAATTCCAATATTGGTGGCCAGTGGGGGGCCTTTCTGGAGTGTTGGTATGGGTTCTTGAGATGGCAGTTCAGTCCGTCAAGCCTGAACTGCTGGCAGCTCACTCACGGCTGGTGGGCTGGCAGTTGACTCATGATTTTTCATTGAAATTCCATTTCAAGCAGGGTGCAAGGCCACCAAATTCATATCCTTTTTCCTACCATTTCAAGCAGGGTGCAAGGCCTCCAAATTCAAGTGCGGTTTCATACCACTTTAAGCAGGATGCAAGGCCATCAAATTCAGTGCAGTTTCATACCACTTCAAGCAGGATGCAAGGCCGCCAAATTCAAGTGCAGTTTCATTCCACTTCAAGCAGGGTCCAAGGACACCAAATTTAAATGCAGCTTCATATCATTTCATGCAGGGTGAAACCACCATAAAACCGCACAAAACAACAAACTCACAGTTCAGTAGACATTCAGTGTGTTCAGTTGATTCACAGCTCAGACAGAGTCATGACCTCTCCCTCTCCCTCTCCCATCATGCAGAGACTGACCCACACCCACACATCCGGGTTTTATAACCTCTCCCACCGGAACAGGTGTGGCATTCCGGGCGTAATTGACAGGAGAGAGATTCACAACATGTGTTTAACACTAATAACACTTCTATTTTAATTGATGGGAAGAATTATCTGCACCTGCTCAGCAGAGATGCAGTATGGCCAAATCTGAGTAAGATGGTCAAAAATCACAGCCTGAAGTGGTAGCATTTTATCTAAAATCAATATACAGTGCAAACAGGAAGTAAGTGCATTTGCAGTAGTGCCTCTTAACTTCAAGCCAAATCACCCAAGCCGCCATTTGCAGAAAGTAGTGCCTTTCAACTTCACGCCATATCAGCCAAGCCACCATTTACAGTAAGTAATGCCATTCATTCAAGCCCAAGCACCCAAGCCACCATTTGCCGTAGAAAGTGCCTTTCAACTTCAAGCCAAAGCACTCAAGCCACCATTTGCAGTAAGTAATGCCTTTCAACTTCAATCCAAAGCACCCAAGCCACCATTTGCAGTAAGTAGTTCCTTTCAACCTCATGCCACCATTTTCAGTAAGTAGTGCCTTTCAACTGCAAGCCAATGCACACGAGCCACCATTTGCAGTAAGTAGTGCCTTTCAACTTCAAGCCGAAGCACCCAAGCTACCATTTGCAGTAAGTAGTGCCTTTCAACTTCAAGCAAAAGCACCGAAGCCACCATTCGCAGTAGGTAGTGCCTTTCAACTTCAAACCAAAGCACCCAAGCCGCCATTTGCAGTAAGAAGTGCCTTTCAACTTCAAGCCAAAACACCCGCCATCAATTGCAGTAAGTAGTGCCTTTCAGCTTCAAGCCAAAGCACGTAAGCCGCCATTTGCAGTAAGTAGTGCCTTTCAACATCAAGCAAAGCACCCAAGCCACCATTTGCATTAAGTAGTGCCTTTCAACCTCAAGCCAAAGCACCCATGCCACCATTTGCAGTAAGTAGTGACTTTCACCTTCAAGCCAAAGCAGCCAAGCCACCATTTGCAGTAAGTAGTGCCTTTCAACTTGAAGCCGAAGCACCCAAGCCACCATTTGCAGTAAGTAGTGCCTTTCAACGTCATGCCACCATTTCCAGTAAATAGTGCCTTTCAACTTCAAGCCAAAGCACCCAAGCCACCATTAGCACTAAGTAGTGACTTTCAACTTCAAGCCAAAGCACCCATGCCACCATCAGCAGTAAGTAGTGCCTTTCAACTTCAAGCCAAAGCACCCAAGCCACCATTTGCAGCAAGTAGTGCCTTTCAACTCCATGCGACCATTTGCAGTAAGTAGTGCCTTTCAACTTCAAGCCAAAGCACCCAAGCCACCATTTGCAGTAAGAAGTGCCTTTCAACTTCAAGCCAAATTACCCGCCACCATGTGCAGTAAGTAGTGCCTTTCAACATCACGCCAAAGCACCCAAGCCACCATTTGCAGTAAGTAATGCCTTTCAACTTCAAGACAAAGCACCCAAGCCACCATGTGCTGAAAGTAGTGCCTTTCAACTTCAAGCCAAAAAACCCAAGCCACCATTTGCAGCAAGTAGTGCCTTTCAACGTCAAGCCAAAGCTCCCAAGCCACCATTTGCTGTAAGTAGTGCCTTTCAACTTCAAGTCAAAGCACCCAAACAACCATTTGCAGGCAGTGCCTTTTTACTTCAAACAAACCATAATTTTATTTTCAAACCACATTAAGGGTACTCACAGTTGTGTAGACATTTGTTCAGTGTTATTCAGAGCTCCTAGAGAGGTGACCCTTGGCTTCCTCCACCTTGCAGAGATTGAGTGAGGCACACCACTTCCTGGTTTTATAGTCCCTACCCCTCCCTCCAGCAGATGCAGCAGAGAGAATGGTGATTGTTTTTAAACATCAAGCCAAAGTTCCCAAGCTAGCATTTGCAGTATGTAGTAACTTTCAACATCAAGCCAAAGCACTCAAGCCAACATTTGCAGCAAGTAGTGCCTTTCAACTTCAAGCCAAAACACCCAAGCCACCATTTGCAGTAAGTAGTGCCTTTCAACTTCAAGCCAAAACCCCCAAGCCACTATTTGCAGTAAGTATTGCCTTTCAACTTCAAGCCAAAGCCCCCAAGCCACTATTTGCAGTAAGTAGTGCCTTTCAACTTTAAACCAAAGCATCCAAGCCACCATTTGCAGTAAGTAGTGCCTTTCAACTTAAAGCCAAAGCACCCAAACAACTATTTGCAGGCAGTGCCTTTTTACTTTAAAAAAAACATATTTTCATTTTCAAACCACATTAAGGGTACTCACAGTTGTGTAGACATTTGTTCAGTGTTAATCAGAGCTCCTAGAGACATGACCCTTGGCTTCATCCACCTTGCAGAGATTGAGTGAGGCACACCACTTCCCGGTTGTATAGTCCCCCCCCCCCTCCAGCAGGTGCAGCAGAGAGAATGGTGATTGTTTTTAAACTTGAAGCCAAAGCTCCCAAACTACCATTTGCAGTAAGTAGTGCCTTTCAATTTCAAGCAAAGCACCCACGCTACCATTTGCAGTAAGTAGTGACTTTCAACTTAAAGCCAAAGCTCCCAAGCCTCCATTTGCAGTAAGTAGTGCCTTTCAACTTCAAGCAAAGCACCCATGCTACCATTTGCAGTAAGTAGTGCCTTTCAACGTCAAGCAAAGCACCCATGCCACAATTTACAGGAGATTGAGAGAGGCACACCACTTCCTGGTTTTATTGTCCCTCCCCTTCCCCCCAGCAGGGGCAGCAGAGAGAACGGTGATTTAAAAAAAACACTTTAATATCTCTCCGATTTGTCATCGATGGGAAAAATCCTCCGCACCCTTAATACGGAGGGGGGCTCTGAGCGAGGTGGCCAAAAATGACGGCCGTAGGTGGCGGCGTTCTGTCGGAAATCGCAGCACAGTGGACCAAAAGCGGTCAAGATCAGAGATTTTGTAATATATAGATTAATGATTTTGACGAGGGAATTGAATGCAACATCTCCAAGTTTGCGGATTTCACGAGGCTGGGGTGCAGTCTTAGCTGTGAGGAGGATGCTAGGAGGCTGCAAGGTGACTTGGATAGGCTGGGTGAATGGGCAAATGAATGGCAGATGCAGTATAATGTGGATACATGTGAGGTTATCCACTTTGGTGGCAAAAACATGAAAGTAGACTTTTATCTGAATGGTGGCCGATTTGGAAAAGGGGAGATGCAACGAGACCTGGGTGTCATGGTACACCAGTCATTGAAAGTAGACATGGAGTGGCAGCAGGCAGTGAAGAAAGCGAATGGTATATTAGCATTGATAGCAAAAGGATTTGTGTATAGGAGCAGGGAGATTCTACTGCAGTTGTACAGTGTCTTGGTGAGACCACACCTGGAGTATTGCGTACAGTTTTGGTCTCCTAATCTGAGCAATGACATTCTTGCCGTAGAGGGAGTACAGACAATGTTCAGCAGACTGATTCCTGGGATGTCAGGACTTTCATATGAAGAAAGACTGGCTTGTACTCGCTAGAATTTAGAAGATTGAAAGGGGGTCTTAAATAAACTTACAACATTCTTAAGCGGTTGGACAGGCTAGATACGGGAAGATTGTTCCCGATGTTGGGGACGTCCAGAACAGGGGGTCACAGTTTAACGATAAGGGGGAAATATTTTAGGACCGATAGAGTTGTGAATCTCTGGAATTCTCTGCCACAGAAGGTAGTTGAGGCCAGTTCATTGGTTATATTTATGAGGGAGTTAGATGCCCTTGTGGTTAAATGGATCAGGGGTATGGAGAGCAGGCAGGTACAGGATACTTAGTTGGATGATCAGCCATATCATTGTCAACAAAATAGAGAGAGTACAGAGGAGATTTACTAGAATGTTGCCTGGGTTTCAGCAACTAAGTTACAGAGAAAGGTTGAACAAGTTAGGGCTTTATTCTTTGGAGCGCAGAAGGTTAAGGGGGGACTTGATAGAGGTTTTTAAAATGATGAGAGGGATAGACAGAGTTGACGTGGAAAAGCTTTTCCCACTGAGAGTAGGGAAGAATCAAACAAGGGGACATGACTTGAGAATTAAGAGACTGAAGTTTAGGGGTAACATGAGGGGGAACTTCTTTACTCAGAGAGTGGTAGCTGTGTGGAATGAGCTTCCAGTGAAGGTGGTGGAGGCAGGTTCGTTTTTATCATTTAAAAATAAATTGGATAGTTATATGGATGGGAAAGGAATGGAGGGTTATGGTCTGAGCGCAGGTATATGGGACTAGGGGAGATTATGTGTTCGGCACGGACTAGAGGGGTCGAGATGGCCTGTTTCCGTGCTGTAATTGTTATATGGTTATATGGTTATATGATCATATTGAATGGCGGTGACAATTAGCGCGACCGTCACTTCAGTCCCCTCAGACGCAGGCCACATAACAAAGAACGTCAACAATTTTCGCTCATTGCATCATTGTACAGTGAATTAGGCACCTCAAGGGATGTTGCAAACAATTATTTTGTTTAGATTTCTTCTGACTCTACTCGGACTGTAATAGAACAAACAGATGTTTTTATCTAATATTTTTAATTATTAGAAGTACAGTAAGTTACAGTAGTACACGCCAGATAAATCTTAGTACATTTATTGTACCCCTTCATTTTTTAAGCTTTAAGGAAAGATAAAAATAAAGAAAGTTTAGAAAGTGAGAGAGAGTCGTGTTAGTGTGAAAGAATGATCAAAAAGAAAAACCCATTAAACAAAGAGTTAGAGAAAAAAGTTAAGAAATAGGCCATAGAAAAGAAAGAAAGAAGAGGAAACACAAGCTCTATTATGAAAACCGTGCAAAAAGGGATATACCAACCTCGTATTTTTCATCCCCCCTTGCCAGATCCTGACACCATTTCTTTTTTAAAGTATTGTTTGCAACTTATACTTGTAATAAGTCGATAAATGCAGACCACGTCTTTTGGAAGTGGTCTGATTTGCCTGCAAGGAGGTTTCTCATACCTTCCAGGTGTAATGTTTCAAACATATTTGGAATCCACATATTTATTGTTGGTATAGGAGCGTTATAGGAAAAGGTTAACTTATTTTGGTTTTTGAATAGTGTAATCTATGTTAGATTTTAAATTGATTTAGAGTGTGTCTTACGTTCATCGAGCATTTATGCACATATAGTAAATGTTTATCCCACCTCTCTTTTGAGATTTTTATAGCTAGTTCTTGTTCCCAGCCTCTCCTAACACCGTCAGTTGATGATATTTCTATATTTAGAATTATGTTATACAAGTATGATATGAAATTTGCTGATTCGGCCTTTGTCTTCATTGCTTCGTCCAGTAAATCTGGTGGCATATTATAATAATCTTGTGTATATTTTTTCAGATATTCACATATTTGAAAATATTTAAAATAATGATTATTTCTCAAATTATATTTTAATTGTATTAGTTGGAATGATAATAATTTTCCAGTTTCATACAAGTCTCCGAGCGTTTTAATTCCTATTATTTCACACTGTGTAAATTATTTATCTACAATAGAGGGTTTAAACGACGGGTTATTAACTATTGGAGATAAAAGAGATAGATTTCTTAATTTTTGGTTATGTTTTCTTTGTTTACAAGTTCTAATTGTACTATGTATAATTGGATTTTTATTGTATTTTGTGTTATTCAGGTTCATTGGTGAGAGGAGGATCGCTCCAATATTGCAAGGGGAGCAGTCATCTCTCTCCAATACAATACATTCCACGTGCTGGGCAGAATTGTCCAGCAGGTGAATCATATTTTTTGATATTTACTGCCCAATAATAGTACAAAAAGTTAGGAAGTGCTAAGCGACCCAATTATTTGGATTTGTTCAGTTTGTATTCTGTGGGATTTATGGTCCCATATAAAATTTGTAAAGCCTGAGTCCAGTTTTTAAAAAAAAACTTTTTAGGTAGGTATATAGGAATTGATTGGAATAGGTTAAGATTTTGTGGTAGACAGATCATTTTTATAGCATTTATTCGACCTATTAAAGACATCGGAAGCGTTTTCCAGAATTTGATTAAAGTATTTAATTTCTTAAGTAGGGGACTATAATTTGCATTAACCATAGGTTGATATTTACTAGTGATTTCAATTCCTAAATATTTAAATTTTTCTGTAGCTATTTTAAAAGGGAATTTTAGGAGGTGTGTTTAGTCTTTCGGTTTAATCGACATAATTTCACTTTTATTCCAACTTATTCTGTATCCTGAGAAAGATCCAAAATCCTCAATTAGGTTTAATATGTTTGGTATACTAATTTGGGGTTTTGTGATGTACAATAGTACATCGTCTGCGTATAAAGATATTTTATTGTTTGAATATTTTGTATTATAATCGTGGATATTCGGATGTGTTCTGATTCTTTCAGCTAAACGTTCAATTACAAGAGCAAATAACAGCGGTGATAGTGAACATCCTTGTCTATTGCCCCTTGATAATTTAAATTTCGTAGATAATAAATTATTAGTTAATATACTAGCCGTAGGCTTATTATATAATAATTTTATCCATGAGATGAAGTTCTCTCCCATTTGAAATGTTTGCAGTACTTTAACCAGGTACTCCCATTCCACTTGATAGAATACTTTTTCTGCATCCAATGAAATAATTGATAACTCTTGTTCTTCAGTTTTATGTGAGTGCATTATATTGAGCAGACGTCTCAGATTCTTAGCTGATTGTCTCTTGCGTAAGAACCCCGTTTGATCCGGATTTATTAATTTACAAACGTACTTACTCAGTCTTCTAGATAGTGTTTTCGCTAATATTGTTTGATCTGTATTTAACAGTGCAATAGCTCTGTATGATCCGGGTTATTCTGTATCTTTATCTTTTTTAAGTATTAATGTAATCGTTGACTCTGCTAGTGTTTCAGGTAAGGTTTGTTATTTAAAAGCATATGTATACATTTTCTGTAAACGTGGCGTAATTGTGTCGTAAAACTTTTATAAATTTAATTACTAAATCCATCTGGTCCTGGTGTTTTTCCATTATTTAATGAGTTTATTGTGTCTTCTATTTCCTTAATTGAAATTTGTGCTCCCAATTCCTCTGATTCCTTCAAATCTAGTTTTGGAATTTTACTTTATTATTGTCTGTTAACGTTTTGGATGTGTACAAATTCTGATAAAATTGAGCGAATATTTTATTGATATAATTAGGTAATGTTAATAATTCCCCTCTATCTGATTTAATCTTTAAAATCGTGTGTTCTTTTTCACGTTTTTTCCGTTGGCGTGCTAAAAGTGTGTGGGGTTTATCCCCGAATTCAATATGTCATGTTTTGTAATTTAGAATAGTCTTATAACTTTTGCTGATAGTAATTTATTTAATTTAAATTTAAATATTAATATTTTATTATGGTTAGACATAGTTGGATCTTTAGCGTTATCTATATCCATTTGTCTGTGTTGTTCTTTTAACTGTCTTTGTTAGTTATTATTATTTTAATTAGAAAAGTTTGGTATGAAATTACGACCCCTATAATAAACGCTTTGAATGATTCCCATAACACAGTGGGCGATATATCTGATGTATAATTTGTCTCGAAAATTAAGTACATTTGTTGTTTTAGATATATACTCCCTTGTGGGTCTTTTAAAGTGTGAGGATTAAACCTCCAGAACGATTTATTCTTAGACATTCCTGCCAATCTTAAAATGAAAATTAGCGGGGAGTGATCTGAATTGGTATTGATGTGATAATTTGGATTCATAGTATAGGGAATTAATTTTGTATCCACTAGGAAATAGTCTATACGTGAGTATGTTTTGTGTGCCATTGAATCAAACGAGTATTTCCTTCCAGCCGGATTCGCGACCCCCCAAACATCTGTTATATTTATATTTTTTATGTATATATTTAAGAGTTCACTAATTTTGGATTTCGTATTACCTCTCTGTTTTTGAATAGATTTATCTAAATGCGGATCTAGAACGCAATTAAAGTATCCTCCAATTATAACATTTTGGTAATTAAATTCTGCAATTATATTTTATTGTATTTATAAGACTATATTTATAAGATTTTTTTTTTAAATGGGGATTATCAAAATTGGGCGCATATATATTTACCAAGGTGATTACGAGAACGCCAGCGGAGCCGCGGGGCTGGAGTCATCCAGCGGAGCGGCGGGGCTGGAGAACGCCACCGGTGCCGCGGGGCTGGAGACCGCCAGCGGACCCTCGGGGCTGGAGAACGCCAGCGGAGCCGCGGGGTTGGAGTCCGCCACCGGATCCGAGGTACGGAGCAACGGAGCGGCAGAACACCAGCGCACACCAAGCCAGCTCGGCCGACGGAAGCACCCGCAGACGGCGACGCGTATGAAAGCACCGCCGGGGGTTAAAGGCCAGGTTAGAGCTAGCCCCACACAGTCTAGCGATTCCTAACCTTTTCCTCGCCAACGTGCGCTCACTAGCAAACTAAATGGACGAACTCCGGCTAAGGATCACCTCCCACAACTGGAGTAAAGACTGCAACATCCTGATCTTCACGGAAACTTGGCTCAACTTCCACGTTCCTGATAGCGCCATCCAGCTAACGGGGCGTCATTTACTCCGAGCGGACAGGACAACAGACTCCGGCAAGACCCGAGGTGGGGGTCTGTGCATTTATGTAAATAAAGCATGGTTCACGGACTCCAGCATAATCGAGAGTCACTGCTCAGCTAATCTAGAGTTCCTCTTGGTTAGATGCAGACCGTTCTATCTACCCAGTGAGTTTACCTCCACTGTGGTGACTGCAGCCTATATTCCTCCTGATGCTAACGCCAAGCTTGCAATGAAAGAGCTGCATACTGCCATTAGCGAACAACAAACTCACAACCCCGAGGCAGCCTTTATTGCTGCGGGTGACTTCAATCACTCCAACCTGAAGACTGTCCTCCTCAGATACCACCAACATGTCTCCTTCGCCACTAGAGAAGACAAGACACTGGATAAAGTTTACACTAACATGGCTGAAGCATACGAAGCCGTCCCCCATCCCCACCTTGGACAGTCTGTCCACCTCTCATTGTTCCTGCTCCCTAAGTACTTCCCACTCATCAGACGGATTAAACCCACTGTGTGGCAGTTAAAGTCTGGTCAGAAGAAGCGGACTCCACACTTCAGCAGTGTTTTGTAAACACTGACTGGAAGGCGTTTGCAGCCCAGGCCACCCTTGACTCCCACACGGACATTGATTCATATACATCCTCTGTTCTGGACTTTATAAACTCCACCATCAATAGTGTCACCTCCCTCACACGGGTGACCATATTCCCGAATCAGAAGCCATGGATGAACAGCGAGGTCAGGCTACTGCTGAAAGCACGGGACACCGCTTTCAGGTCAGGCGATGCTCGAGCCTACAGTTTATCCAGGGTTAACCTGAAGAGGGGCATCAAGAAGGCCAAGCACTGCCATAATCTCAGGATTGAGGAGCACTTCAACAACAACTCCGACCTCCGACGCATTTGGCAAGGCATCCAGGCCATCACGGACTATAGACCCACCAACACCACCCCCACATCCAGCAACGCCTCCTTCCGTGAGGAGCTTAACCACTTCTATGGCCGCTTCGACAGGGACAATCTAGAGAAAGCCATCAAGGCTGTGCTCCCAATCCCTCACACTCACCTCTACGACGTGTACCTGGCACTGAGTAGGACTAATGCACGTAAGGCTGCTGGTCCTGACGGCATCATCGGGCGCGTCCGCAGGGCCTGTGGTGCACATCTGACAAACGTCTGGACTGACATCTTCAACCTGTCACTTGCCCAAGCAGATGTCCACACGTGCTTTAAACCCACCTCCATCGTGCCAGTGCCAAAACACTCCACTGCTGAAAACCATAACGACGTCCGCCCAGTTGCACTTACTCCCATCATCACCAAGTGCTTCGAGAGGCTGGTCCTGGCACACCTCAAAGGCTCCCAATCAGTTTGCCTACCGCAAGAACAGGAGTACGGAGGAGTACGGAGGATCTCAACGGCACTTCATTCCGCCCTCTCCCACCTCGACAACAGAGACACTTACGTAAGAATGCTGTTCATCGATTACAGCTCAGCATTCAACACCATTATATCCTCTAAACTGATCACCAAACTCGATGACCTGGGCATCGACCCCTCCCTCTGCAACTGGATACTGGACTTGCTAACCAACAGACCGCAGTCTGTTAGATTATACAAGCACACCTCTTAAACCCTCACCCTGAACACCGGCGTTCCACAGGGCTGTGTGCCGAGCCCCCTCCTCTACTCCCTCTTCACCTACGACTGCACACCTGTACATGGTACTAACACCATCATCAAGTATGCAGATGATACAACGGTGATTGGCCTCATCAGCAACAACGATGAGTCGGCATATAGGGAGGAGGTCCAGCTCCTAGCAGCATGGTGCGCTGAAATCAACCTGGAACTTAACTCCAAGAAGACCAAGTAGCTCATTGTTGACTTCAGGAAGTCTAGGGGCGGGACGCACAACCCCATCCACATTAACGGGACGGAGGTTGAACGTGTTTCCAGCTTCAGGTTCCTGGGGGTCAACATCTCCGATGACCTCTCTTGGACCCACAATACCTCAACTCTGGTCAAGAAGGCTCACCAGCGCCTCTTCTTCCTGAGGAGACTGACGAAGGTACATCTATCTCCTCAGATTCTTGTGAACTTCTACCGCAGCACCATCGAGAGCATCCTTACCAACTGTAGCACAGTATGGTATGGCAACTGCTCTGTCTCCGACCGGAAAGCACTGCAGAGGGTGGAGAAAATTGCCCAACACATGACCGGTTCCTCGCTCCCCTCCATTGAGTCTGTCCAAAGCAAGCGTTGTCTGCGAAGGGCGCTCAGCCTCGCCAAGGACTGCTCTCACCCCAACCATGGAAGGCGCTACAGGTCTCTCCGTATCCGGACCAGCGGGTCCAGGAACAGCTACTTCCCTACGGCTGTCACACTACTCAACACTGTACCTCGGTGACTGCCAATCACCCCCCCCCCCCGGACACTCCTCCAACAGGAAAAACACTATGAATGTATGCATGTAAATAGATTTATATATTGAAATCATATTCTATGTCGCTCTTCCAGGGAGATGCTAACTGCATTTCGTTGTCTCTGTACTGTACACTGACAATGACAATTAAAGTTGAATCTGAATCTGAATCTGAATCTGTACTTCGATGAACATATTGCATATGCTTGTTCAAACCAGCTGTGGTTACTATGAAGGTTGAAGAGCGATGATTAGGATGCATATCACTCTACATCGCCGTCTATATCTCACGTTTTCCTTTCCCCTGACTCTTCGTGAGAAGTACGGTCTCGATACAAAACTTTACCCATACATTTTCTCCCGAGATGCCGTTTGACCCATTGAGTTATTACAGCTTTCTGTGTCCATCTATAATATATGCACAGCTCTATGTAACGACCGAAGAAATTGCAGCGTTGTCCCAGACGCTCAAGCAAAACCAACTTCCCTTCATTGACACCATCTAAATATTACGCTGCCTCGCCCAGACCAGCTGCATAATCAATGACCATCCTCACCCCGGTCAATCCATTGTCTACCCAGTCCCGACCGACAAGATGTGCAGAATTTCAAAACCACTGTCTTCAGACTCAGGGACAGTGTCTTCTCAGCACTTATCAGACAACTGGACGGTCCTCTCTTCAGCTCAGCTGCGTTCCTAACATCCCATTTACTTGATCGGAGACATTTAAACTGTGCATTTTTTCGGAGTTTAGTAGACGTTACGTGGATTTTACATTATCCTTTGGCGGTCCACTTGTGCGCCGCCACAGGTCCAGGGCTGATCACATTCCGCAGCCCTGCACTCATCCTTAGAACACCTGGAGAAGAAGAACACCTACGTCAGACTCCTGATCATATATAGTGCAGCTCTGCTTCAAATACCATTATCGTAGAAACAGGATTTAGCACAACCCTCTGCAACTGCATCCTGTACATCCAGGCCACAATCAGTGAGGCTACGTGACAAGTTGTGCTCTACGATAATGTTCAACGCTGCTACCTTAAAATGATGCGTTCGTGGCCCCCTACCATGCTACCTCTAGACTCATGACTCTGCAACCAACTACTAATCCAACTCACTTATCCAATTCGCAGCCGACACCAACGCAGACGTTCCGATATCAAAGAATAACGAGGTCTAGTACCGGAAGGCAATTGAGAACTTTGTATCCTTGTGCTAAGACAATAACTAATGATTTAATATATCTCTAAATATTCAATTCATGGATATATGGATATTCTTATATGATGCATTTATGAAGGGGAACTCGTGCCTGACCAATCCTATTGAGTTTTTGAGGTTGTAAGAAGTAGAATGGACAAGGTTGAGCCAGTGATGTATCTGTACTTTCAGAAAGTTTTGAGAATATCCCACACAAAAGATTAGTGTTCAAAATTAGAGCACACGTTATTGGGGGTAGGGTATTGAGATGTACATTGAACTGGTTGGCAGACAGGAAACAAAGAGTGGGAATTAACGGCTCTTTTTCAAAATATCAGGCAGTGACTAGTGTCAGCAAATGATAAATTAGTGTTCATTATGGCTCAGTGCCTACAGTGCATGTCCACACAAAACCATTATGTGTGTGAATGTGCATAGTGCTCAGAAGAGTGGAGGGGCTGAAGCTGCAGAAAAAAACCCCATCTCATAGTACTTAGGTCTGCATGGAGTTCAATTCATAAAATGTCAACCTCTTCTTGATGTCAGTGAGACTTACAGTGTAATTTACTGACATAGATAATTTAGTTCTAGCGGAAGGGCATAGACTGCAGAATAGCCAGAGAAAGAAACATCTCATAGTATTCAAAAAGGAACTGCAGAGGCTGGAAGATCGAAGGTACACAAAATTGCTGGGGAAACTCAGCGGGTGCTGAGACTGAAGAAGTGTTTCGGCCCGAAACGTCGCCTATTTCCTTCGCTCCATAGATGCTGCTGCACCCGCTGAGTTTCCCCAGCAATTTTGTGTACCTAACATCTCATAGTACTTCAGTTTGCATGAATTTCAATTAAAAAAATGTCATCCTCTTCTTAATGTGAATGAGACTTACACTGTGTTTTACTACCATTAATAAGTTAGTTCATGTTCAAGTGGAGGGGCAGGGGCTACACAAAAAAAACATCTCATAGTCTGAAGTCTGCATGCAATTCATAAATTGTCAACCCCTCTTAATGTAAATGAGATTAAGTTACTAAGTTACTACCATAGATAAATTAGTTCAAGTTCGTGGTTCGCATATGACTCAAAGTTTAAACAGGGGTGTATGATTCAAAATTCAAAGAATGGGCACAAAAAGGCATAACGGCAATGTATACAGTTTCAGAAAATGGCGATTTTATGAGCTTCCAAGATTTAAAGTCAAAGTGTAGTCTCGAAAACAAAGATTTTTTGAGATAGTTGCAATTAAGAGACTACATTACAAAAGAGATAACGCCAGAACTAGATGAAACTTCAAATAATGTGATCAAGGTGATTGTGGATGCATACAAACAGAAGGGACCTCGGGTCATCTCTCCTTTCTACCAAGCTCTTGTGGGAAGCGGGGGAGAATCAACGCTCTACATCAAAACAAAATGGGAAGCAGAATTAAAGATTCAAATAACTGAAGAACAATGGTATCAAATGTGTGAAACACAATGTTCATCCACAAGCTCGGTAGTATGGAGAGAATTTTGCTGGAAGAAT
Organism: Amblyraja radiata; assembly: GCF_010909765.2. Taxonomy (NCBI): domain Eukaryota; kingdom Metazoa; phylum Chordata; class Chondrichthyes; order Rajiformes; family Rajidae; genus Amblyraja; species Amblyraja radiata. The sequence continues at coordinate 4,237,929 of NC_045998.1, read as the reverse complement.
CTATCTCACTTTTTTTATAACACCCAAAATAAAAAGCAGACAACTTGCTGTCCAACAACACTGTTAGAAAAGCTAAAGGAAGATATGAGGTTGCTTTGGCAAGTAAGGTGAAAGTAAATCAAAATGGTTTCTGCAGCTATATTAATAGCAAAAGGATAACGAGGGATAAAATTGGTCCATTGGAGGGACAGAGTGGACAGCTATCTGCAGAGCCAAAAGAGATGGGGGAGATATTGAACAATTTTTTTTCTTCGGTATTCACCAAGGAGAAGGATATTGAATTATGTGAGGTAAGGGAAACTAGTAGAGTAGCTATGGATAATATGATTTTCAAAGTAAAAGAAGTACTGACACTTTTGAAAAATATAAAAGTGGATATATCTCAAGGTCCTGACAGGATATGCCCTAGGACATTGAGGGAAGTTAGTGTAGAAATAGCCGGGGCTATGACAGAAGTATTTCAAATGTCATTAGAAACGGGAATAGTCCCCGAGGATTGGCGTATTGCGCATGTTGTTCCATTGTTTAAAAAGGGTTCTAAGAGTAAACCTAGCAATTATAGACCTGTTAGTTTGACTTCAGTGGTGGGCAAATTAATGGAAAAGATACTTAGAGATAATATATATAGGCATCTGGATAAACCGGGTCTGATTAGGAACAGTCAACATGGATTTCTGCCTGGAAGGTCATGTTTGACTAATCTTCTTGAATTTTTTGAAGAGTTTACTAGGGAAATTGACGAGGGTAAAGCAGTGGATGTTGTCTATATGGACTTTAGTAAGGCCTTTGACAAGGTTCCTCATGGAAGGTTGGTTAAGAAGGTTCAACTGTTGGATATAAATGCAGGAATAGCAAGATGGATTCAACAGTGGCTGAATGAGAGAAGCCAGAGGGTAAGGTGGATGGATGTTTGTCGGGTTGGAGGAAGGTGACTAGTGGGGTGCCTCAGGGATCTGTGTTGGGTCGTTTGTTGTTTGTCATGTACATCAATGATCTGGAGAAAAGGGTGGTAAATTGGATTAGTAAGTATGCAGATGATACCAAGATAATGAAGAGGATTTCCAAAGTCTACATAGTGATTTAGGCCATTTGGAAAAATGGGCTGAAAGATGGCAGATGGAGTTTAATGCTGATAAATGTGAGGTGCTACACCTTGGCAGGACAAATCAAAATAGGATGTACATGGTAAATGGTGGGGAATTGAAGAATACAGTTGAACAGAGGGATCTGGGAATAACCGTGCATAGTTCCTTGAAGGTGGCATCTCATATAGATAGGGTGGTAAAGAAAGCTTTTGGTATGCTAGCCTTTATAAATCAGAGCATTGAGTATAGAAGCTGGGATGTAATGTTAAAATTGTACAAGGCATTGGTGAGACCAAATCTGGAGTATGGTGTACAATTTTGGTCGCCCAATTATAGGAAGGATGTCAACAAAATAGAGAGAGTACAGAAAAGATTTACTGGAATGTTGCCTGGGTTTCAACAACTAAGTTACAGAGAAAGGTTGAATAAGTTAGGTCTTTATTCTCTGGAGCGCAGAAGGTTAAGGGGGGACATGATAGAGGTCTTTAAAATGATGAGAGGGATAGACAGAGTTGATGTGGATCAGCTTTTCCCTTTGAGAAAAGGGAAGATTCAAACAAGAGGACATGACTTCAGAATTAAGGGTCAGAAGTTTAGGGGTAATATGAGGGGGAACCTTTTTATTCAGAGAGTGGTAGCGGTGTGGAATGAGCTTCCAGTGGAAGTGGTGGAGGCAGGTCCGTTGGTATCATTTAAAAATAAATTGGATAGGCATATGGATGAGAAGGGAATGGAGGGTTATGGTATGAGTGCAGGCAGGTGGGACTAAGGGAAAAAAAGTTGTTCGGCACGGACTTGTAGGGCCGAGACGGCCTGTTTCCGTGCTGTCAATATTATATGGTTATATGGCTATATGGAGGCTGTGTGGGAGTACGGAGGCAGACCACTCGCATATTTTCTGGAACTGTGTAAAGATAAGGCCATACTGGGAAAATGTTAATGCAGCTGTAAATAATATCTTGGGTTATAAACTCCCAAATATTTGCCCTGTTATGTATCTGGGGCGTATTAAAGATATTGTAAAAATTGAAGATACATATTTGATTAAAGTTTTGCTTTTACCAGGCAGTTGCACAATGAGAAAAGGAATGAAAACGAAAATAAACCAATATCTTCGAATCTATATTTTCCTGTTTCCTTACAGGCCTCCCTCGTCCCCCTCCTTGTAATCCACCCCCTTGAAGGCCCCAGTCCTGTCTGGGCTGATTTCCTGATTTACCCCGTGCCTGGTAAGGCATTTGAGGGAACGTCCCAAAGACATTTGCTATTGGCCCAAGATTATCCTCCCCTTGTCTGGCTCTGGTATAGGACTCACTACGTGTTAGTGCACCACTCATTTCAGCTGTTTTAGTTGGTTCTGTTGTAACAGCTTTCTTTGCACCACCTCCTGCTGATCTGCCAGTCTTTTTTTATATTTGCGGTATTTGTCGACTGCATGGACCAAGTGGTCCCTGAACTGGATGTGTGGCATAGTTGACAGTCCCACCACCTCCTCCATTTTGGACTTTACTTGAGCGGACATGCCATCTACAATAGCATTCCTGAACAGTGATCATCAGCTCATTTCCATCTATTCCTTGTTCAGTTTCAAGTCTCCACTTTTTCAACTGGCCCTCTAGATAGATAGCTAGATAGATAAATACTTTATTAATCCCCTTATTCAGGGGAAATTCTGATGTCCTTGCAGCACACTAATAAAAATACAGCACAGTATTCATAAAGCAATTCGACACCAAAACATCCCCCCACAGTGATTCCCACTGTGGGGGAAGGCACAAAGTGCAGTCCCCATCCTCTTGTCCACCCATAGTCGGGCCTATTGAGGCCTCCACTGTCGCCGCCACGGCGCCCGATGTTCTCGCCGGGTGATGGTACACCGGCGTCGGGAGAACCCCCAGCAGCTTGGCGTGCCAGGAACGGCCGCCTTCCCACCGGAGCCTGCGGCTTCCAAGCCAACAGACCACGCCAGACGGAGCTCCGCACACTGGTGATCTCGGCGAGATGTAAGTTCAAATGTCGCAGCTGGCCGCTCCGCAGAACCGCGGCTCCACGATGTTTTCCTCGGCGGTACCAAGCATACTGGAGTCCCAGCGCGGCGACCAAGGAAAGGCATCGCCCGCTCCGCAATAGCGCTCCAGCGCTGCACTGCCGCCAAAGCCGATGTTCTGCGCCGCCGCCGCCAACGCCGACGTTCTGCGCCGCCGCCAAAGCCGATGTTCTGGCCAGGTCCCCTCAGGGAAACGTCGCTCCAGGACCCGCTGGTAGGCCGCGAGGACAGGTCGAAGACGCTGCTCGGAGGAAGGCAACCCCTCCGACCAGGTAGGGACTTAGAAAAGCAGTTTCCCCCTTCCCCCCCCCCACCCCCCACACATAAAAGATTTAGACCCCCTGACTGTACACTTAACGAACTAAAAATAATAAAAAAGAAGGGGAAAAAACGGACAGCTGCAGGACGATGCTGGGTTTTGTGAGTCCCCCAGTGAGACCCCCTTCAATGCCTTGGGGTCCACTTTAAGTGGGTAGCTGTATCTGAGGGCCTGCCATAACAATGACCTGACTGGGTCAAATGGTCGACCATCAATCAATGGATTACCCACTGCGTTTGTTATGCCTGCCTTTTCCAGGAGTTCCGCCAGTTTTGTGGTTCCTATTAATTTTGCCAGAAGTGCCTTTATATCTCCCATTGCCAATAGTCGTCCTGTGGTTTCCTCTTCAAAGGCCCTTATCCATTTTCCTGTCCTATCATATATGTTAGGCAGAATGTTTTTCAGCCCTTCAACGTCCTGTGTCCCCCAAGGAACATACTGTGTCTGGGGGGTCCTGTTTCTAACTCCTGCCATGCTGATTCTCCTTGCCCGATTCTCCTTTCTTTCTCTCCATTTACGCTCCCAGTTCCTTAACTCTAATCCCCATTTGCTCCAGGGATTCCTTCACGTTTCTTTTAAAATCTTCCACTAAACCCCCATCCCTTATTTCCCTCCTTCACTCCCTATAATATCCCCCATAACTGCCCGATTCTGTTTCCTCCTCACTGCCTTGCTCTCTTTCCATTGGCCACTGGCTCAACTCTCTCCACTGTCCACCCTTATACTCGGCCTCCCTCTCTGCTGACTCGGGTACCTCCAAACTCCTCAGATTCATCTGGTCCCTCATCTTCTTCATCTCCCTTTCTACTTCACGTATCTCTTGCTTCATCCTTTCCTTTTCTTTTTGATCCCTTCTACGTTTATATTACTTTATTTCCTCCACATTATCCACAGTCATGATTTCCCCCTCTACTTCCATTACTCCTCTTATCACGGGACATTGGTTTGCACCTTCCAGGCCAGGGTAGGGAGTGCGGCACCTGGGGTATTTTAATCTGGGATATAACGACACTCCTCTTCCCATGATCCCCTGACCCCCGGACTTCTTCTCGGGCTCCCCTTCTTCTCCCTTGGTGATGTTTCCTACTGGGTAGGTACTCCCCATCCTTCCTCCTTCTGCCCTGAACAGGTTAAGCAATTCTAATTCCGTCTCCCTTTTCTTTTCCCGTGTCTCTGTTTTATCTCTGTGTCTGTGGTTCTTAATCAATACTTCCATTTCCTCACACATGTTTATATCAAAAGTACCTTCCCTGGGCCACGTTGTGTTAAATTTTGTTGTTCTTTTCTCCCATTTCTCAGAGTCCTTTTTAACATCCTCTTTGGCTACTGGAATTGTTTTACTTAATATCTCAACCGCGGTCAGTTTACTCATTGTGGTCGTCTTGTCCTGTTAAGTGCACGTTGTTAATTAATATATTCAATCCTTACACTATTCGTATTGCTAATCTACTTTATGTTGTTCTACCATACTTTATCACGGTGTACACTATTTTGTTACTCACTTACCTTAAATTTGTATTTTGCCCGTATGACCCCTGGCCACCCAAGGCGTTGTCCACACAATACTTTATTCTGCCCGTAATAACCTCTGACCTCTCAGGCTGGTGTCCACAGAATAGCTGCCTCGTCCGTGCAACCCCTGACCTCTCAGGGTGGTATCCACGAGGTTTTAATACCTGCCTCCTCCGTGCAACCCCTGACCTCTCAGGGTGGTATCCACGAGGCCTTAATACCTGCCTCGTCCGTGCAACCCCTGACCTCTCGGAGTGGTATCCACGAGGCCTTAATAAGATCTTAATAATATCACACAATGTAATGCTATACTCTCTTATCACAGATACAATTACTCACCACACAGCGCAGCCTTCTTGGACAACCCTCCAGGTCTCCTTTTTAAAACAATTTAGTGCCATATCCGTTGGGTAGGAAAGGTCCTCTTGATCACCCAGACACTTCTGTGTCCCGCGTGGTACCCGTTTCAACAGTTTACTAGTCCAATTTTTTTCCGGAAAACCGCTTACCTTTTCTGCTGTGGCCAGCTTTTTCCTGTTGATCCGGGGAACCCCGTGGGGCGAGGAAGCGCCCTTGGCTGGCCTTCCTCTGTTGAACGGACCTCTATCCTACCCTGCTCGCTGCGCCACTTTTGTCGTGGTTTTAATACTCAAAGTTTGGATAACATGACACAGACACGGAAAATTCTTCAAGAAGATGAAAAGCCTTTATTTGCAAACAATGTTGGCTTGCAACATTCAGAGACGACGTTGCCTGGTCGCTCTCTAATTGTGCTTCGATTCATAAAACCGGACAGCTTTTTATTACAGTTTTCGCCTTATCTCCACCTACTTCGGTATGCATGCTTCTGTAACTTTAATCTCTCATTATGTCCTTGCCCTTTAACTTTTATCTCTGAGCTACCATGGTGTTCTAGCTAAAGCAAAAATAAAAAATAAGAAGCAAAGTGTTTTTGTGCCTTGATGTCTGATCACATAAAAATAGCTGACATCTGCGAGCTTTAATACATGTTTTAAGCTTATTGTTTATATGTTTACACACAAAGATACAAATGGTACAGAAAGTAAAAGTAAGAAGTAACCTTTTTAATCTTCTATATTACTTCTATATAGTATTCTATATTATCTTCCGTTTGCTTCCAGTTCCTCGTGCTGGCGAAAGCAGGAATAGGGAGATACGGGTCCTGAATGTGTGGCAGAGGAACTGGTGCAGGGGGCAGGGATTTGGATTATTTGACCAATGGGATCTGTTATGGAGTAAGGGGGAACTGTACAACTGGGAACTGAATATTCATGGTTATACATCCTATTGAATGGACAGGCAGGTGGGAAGAGGGGGATGGTAGCTCTGCTGGTGATGGGTGGAATTCCGTCCCTTGCGAGGGAAGACATAGGGACTGAAGGGGTAGAGTCATTGCGGGTTGATTTGAGGAATTGTAAAGGCAAGAAGACACTTATTGGTGTTTTCTACAGACCCCCAAGTAATAGCCCAGATGTAGGGTGTAGGTTGCAGCAGGAGTTAAAACTGGCATGCAACAAAGGTAATGCCACTATGGTGATGGGGGATTTCAATATGCAGGTAGACTGGGAAAATCAGTTTAGTTCAGGACCACAAGACATAGAGTTTGTAGAGTGCCTCCCAGATGGATTCTGAGAGCAGCTTGTAATGGAGCCGACCAGCGAAAAGGCAATTCTGGATTTAGTGTTGTCCAATTAATCAGATATAATAAGAGAACTCGAGGAAAAGGAACCACTTGGAGGAAGTGATCATAATATGGTTAGTTTTATCCGCAATTTGAGAAGGAGAAGGTTACATCGGAAATGTCAGTGATGCCCTCTAAACCTTTCCTATACATGTAACTGTCCAAAAGTTATTTAGACTTTAGACTGCAGTGATACAGCGTGGAAACGGGCCCTTTGTTCCACCAACCAGTGGTCACACTAGCGCTACCCTATACACTAGGGACAACTTACAATGTTATCAATGCCAATTAATCTCCAAACCAGTACGTCTTTGGTGTGTTGGAGGAAAACCGAGCACCCGGTGAAAACCCACGTGGTCACAGGGAGAATATACATACCCCATACAGACAGCACCCTTAGTCAGGTTTTAATCTGGCTCTTTGCCGCAATAAGACGTGTCGCTCTCTTCTTAAATGTTGTTACAGTACCTACCTGACCTGTTGTGTGTCATAGACATAGAGTTATTGAATCATGGCACTGGGATTTAGGCCCTTTTTGTCCAACTCATCCATGCTGACCAACATGCCCCATCTAAGCCCGTCCCTATTTCTGAGATTGGCCCAGATGCCTCTAAACATTCCCTCTAAACATTTAGCATCCATGCATTTGTCCATTTTATTTGGAATGTAACAACATGTACCTGTCCTAACCACGTCACCTGGCAACTTGTTCCATATACCCGCAGTTAAATGGTTGCCCCTCAGGCTCCTACTAAACCTTATCCCTTTCGTCTTAAACCTATGTTCTTGTTGTCAATAATAGCCCCAGGAATGACTGGGTTAACATATGATGAGCACTGGCCCTGTATTCACTGTAGTTTAGGAGAATGAAGGGGGAACCACATTGAAAAGTACAGAATAGTGAACAGTTTGGATAGAGTGGATGTGGAGAGGATGTTTCCACCAGTGGGAGAGCCTAGGACCAGAGGATATAACCTCAGAATTATGGGAGGTTATTTTAACAAAGTTGATGAGGAGCAATGTCTTTCCTCCGAGGGCGGTAAACCTGTGGAGTTCTTTGCCACTGAAGGATGCGGAGGCCATGTTAAAGGATAGGGTTATGGCAGAGATAGGCAGAGTATGCATTAATACCGGTGACATTGGTTATTGGAAGAAAGGCAGAAGAATGGGTTCAGTAGGTACGTTACAAAACGTACCTTCAGCGACGCTGCAGTTCTGCCACTGGCCGTGTGCGCGACTTTGGCCCCTTTGAGGGGGGGGGGGATTAAAATGCCGTTTTCTCTTGCCTGTCCGAGATATATTTTGTCGGGCTGCTACCCGATGCTGAAAATCGTTCCGACTGCCGTGCTCGGAAGTTTTTAAAAGAAACCGCTGGACAATTTAGGCCCTGTAGTAATATAAAAAAGCAGTTCTAACGCCGTCAACGCCGACAACGGGACGGATCTTACGTAGGGGACAACATATGAGGTAAACTGTTTGTTTTACACATACACTTGCTTCTTAGGATTACTTTAATCAATATGGCATCGGCGAAAATGCGATTAAGGCCCCATACGAACCGGCAGTGTTTTTCCGGGCGATATGGAATTTAAATTTACCGCAACCGCAACGTTCCAATCGATCGCGTTCCACAAAAACACACTCGCAAGATAATTAAAATGACCATTAATTTACGGGAATTAAACACTAAATTCCTTCCATTTGGCCGATAAATTCATGACAATACGATTTAAAAATCGAGTTATATTGTGAATTATTGTGTGAATGTTATTTGGACACTTAGGCTATTTTAAAATGTTTACCGTTTCTTATGAAATGGATAGATGTTTAGATCTAGTAATTGCATTTTGTACTTAGCTACAATCAGGTAATTAATTAATGATATGCTTTAATTCCAGGTCATCCAAGTAAGTTTGTTTCATATTTGTTTCAGAATGATTCAATCTATAATAACTGAAAATGTCATTCAGTTCTCTTAGTTTTTAAGAAAGTTATGGGCTTTTGACTGTGCTCGATCACAGCTTTTGAGTTAAGTCAACGGAAAAGCAAGAGGGAACAAGATGCTAATTTCCGAGTATAAAAATTGCCATAACGTTTTTAATTCTGAAGATATGAAAGTTAATTAGGTGTCAAATTAAACTTATTTTTATGCTTTATCTGATGGGATAAATTGCGGACTTGATTTTTAAATCTCAAAATATTGTAACGTTAGATAGATCAACCACGTTTGAATGGCGGAGTAGACTTGATGAACCGAATGACCAATCCTGCTCATAACCAATATGATCCAATGCCCTGTGGTTCTAGATTGCTCATCTGTTGGTAAAATAGAGTAGGAAGGAACTGCAGATGATGGTTTTCGAAGGTAGACACTCGCAGCAGAGGAAACTGTTGACGTGCTACATCCCTCCCCGGAAATCACAAAGTACCTGCTATTCTGTGGATGTGCAGTATAATTACATCAGTTTAGATTAGATTCAACTTTATTGTCATTGCACATATTACAACGAAATGCAGTTTTGCATCTAAACAGAGTGCAAAGAAGTAAAGGGCTGATTAAGACAATATATATACAATGCGGATATATTGGTGTGTGTACATAGGCATATATATATATATATATATATACAACTAGTTGTTAAGGTGCAAAAGATTGCCATGTGCTATATTCTGGTGAATAAGAGCTTAACTATAGATTTTATAAACTATAAATAATACTGCTGAGAAGGGGGGGGGCTAGCAGCGGGCATGTGAGTTCAGCGGGGTAATGGTGTTGGGGATTAGCTGTTCCTTAGCCTGCTGGTGCGAAACCTGACGCTCTTGTACCGCCTCCCTGATGGTAGGAGGGCAAACAGTCCATGGTTGGGGTGTGAGGGGTCCTTAGTGATTTGCCAACCCGTCTCAGACTGCGTGTGCGGTGATGGACAGCCATGGCAGGGAGCGGGACACCGATGATGTGATGGGCGGTTTTCACCACCCGTTGCAGGGCCTCCCTGTCAGCTGTGGTGCAGGCTCTGTACCACACAGTGAAGCAGGTGGTCCGGATGTGTTCTATGGTACAGCGATAGAAGTTGGAGAGGTTCTGAGGGGACAGGTGAGCTTTCTTAAGCCTCCTCAGAAAGTAGAGGCGCTGCTGCGCATTTTTTATTAGTTTGGCGGTGTTGAGGGACCATGACAGAACCACAAAGATATGTACCCCGAGGAATTTGTATTTGGAGACGCGCTCCACCTCAGTCCCGTTTATGTGGATGGGGGTGTGTCTGCCGCCTCTGGTCTTCCGGTGGTTTACAATGATTTCCTTCTTCTTCTGTGTCTGAGGACAAGGTTTTTGTTGATACACCAAGCTGCCAGGTGCTGTACCTCCGCCCTGTAGGCTGATTCGTTGTTGCCACTGATCAGTCCTACCACCGTGGTGTCGTCAGCGAATTTTATGATGGAGTTGGAGTCATGCATCGGGACGCAGTCGTGGGTGAAGAGGGAGTACAGGAGGGGGCTGAGCACACAGCCCTGTGTCACGCCGGTGTACAATGTCGGAGTGGAGGCTGTTAGTGAGGAAATCCAGTGTCCAGTTGCAGACGGGAGGTGTTGATGCCAAGGCCGCTGAGTTTGGTGATCAGACTGGCGGGGATGACAGTATTAAATGCGGAGCTGAAGTCAATGAATAACAACCTGATGTAGGAGTTGTTATTGTCCAGCTGCGTCAGGGCAGAATGAAGAGCCGCTGATATGGCATCCTCTGTTGAACTGTTGGGCCGCTAGTCAAATGGGGGTCCAGTGTGGGAGGGAGACTGGATTTGAGGTGAGCTACGATTTGTCTCTCGAAGCATTTCGCGATGATGGGGGTGAATGCCACTGGGCGGAAGTCGTTGAGACTCCCTGAAGCTGACTGATTGGGCACTGGCACGATGGTTGTGGTCTTGAGGCAAGCCGGGACGACACCCTGTGCCAATGACAGATTGAAGATGTCAGTGAAGACCAGGGATAGTTGTTCAGCACATGCCCTGAGCACACGGCCGGGGATGCCGTAGGGCCGGCAGCTTTGTGTTCATTAACTTTGCTCAGTGCGCCTTGTACAACAGAGGTGTAGAGACCGAGGAGCTGTTCATTCGGGGGTGGGTCAGCTTTGATGGCTGTTATTTCATTGTCCTGGTCAAAACGAGCATAGAAATAGTTTAGCTCGTCAGGAAGGGAGGCGTCCTTGGCTTGGGGGGGAGGAGGGGGGGGGGGTTGTTAACTGTGTTGTAGTCCGTGCTGGACTTGATGTCTTGACACATGCATCTGGGGTCGGAATTATTTTGAAAATGCTCCTCGATCTGCAGAGTGGTGCACGGCGGCCGGAGCTGCTCTTAGTGTTGTTACCGGGCCGTTCCCTCGAATTGTCAGAGCCGAGACATCACATGGCCGCCGTGTAGTAGAAGTAGGGTACGGCGGTCATAATGGGTCAGCGGCGCGATACAGTGTGCTATCGTTACTCACTGCCCCCTCTCTGTGCCCTCTCTCCCTCTGCCCTCTCTCCCTTCCCTCTGTCTGTCTCCCCTCGCACTCTCCCCTCTCATTATCTCTCTCTGTCTATCTCTCTCTCTCCCCTCTCTCCACTCGCACTCTCCTCTCTCTCTCTCTCTCTCTCTTTTTTTTTTTTTTTTTTAATTCCAATACTTTATTCAACACATCAAATAATACAACAGATCAAGTCATACACAAAACGAAATTACATTATTCCAAGTGTCATTATAGTACAACATTACAGTTATTATTCACAATACTCTCAACCCCACGCGGTGACCAACGCCCACGGAATACCTCCAAAGTCCCCGTGAACACCGCATGTTCCCTCTCCAGGGACACACGTGCACGGACGTAGGCCCGAAAGAGGGGCAAGCAGCCGACTCTTGCCTGACCATCCATCGCCTGCTGCCTGGATCCGCGTATGGCCATCTTGGCCAGGTCCAGGAGTAGACCGACAGGAGGTCCCACCCTCCCACTTGGCTCTCCCCACACCCTGCCTTGTGACCAAACACAAGAATCGTAGGGCTAAAATGTAACCAGAACTTGAGGAACAACCCCTTCAGATATTGATACAAGGGCAGTAGCCTCTCACACTCCATATAAATGTGGAACACGGTCTCTTCCTCGCCACAGAAAATACAGTCCGTGAACCGACTCAAAAGTGTGTTACATGCCACCGCTCTGTGTAGCACTCTCCACCCCAGGTCCCCAATGTAAAGGGGGACAACGCCCTTGTAGAGGGACCCCCACTGGGGACCCTCGCCGCCTTCAGGTGGTAACACCGTCCGCCATGGTGTGTCGGGACGGGAGACGAAGGCAAGGAGGTGCAGTATGTGCAGGGACATTCTATACAGTGAGCGTCTCTTCGCGTCACGAAACGGCACGCTAATCATCTCCGAAAGGCGGCTCAGGTTGTGTGGAGCCGGTGCCCGAGATATATCCCGGAACCGCGGCCCGATGAGCAGATCTGACGGAGCGGGTAAGAGCTCATTCAAAACCACTCTAGGCGCATGCCTCTCCTCGACGCCCACCATGATTTGGTGAGGACCGGCCACTCCCGCAGCCGCAACATCCCCCTCCCCTCGTGGAGAAACACGCTGGCTGAAAACTACCAGATTCCTCACTCTTAACACATCCCGGTAGAAAACAGGCAAGCCCCTTAGGGCGGGTCGACTGATGCCCGCCTCCGGGAGCCGCGAGTAGACAACGACCCAGTCGGAAAAAATACGTGGCCAAAACGTGCCATCTGGGGGGGTTCTCGATATACATATACCTCCTCAGAGTCCTGAGGCGGAGAGCCGCCACCTGGGTACGCACGCATACCAAGGACTGGCCGCCCTCCTCTAACGGGAGGCTCAGGACCGCTGCGGAAACCCAGTGCTTCCTATTTCCCCAAAAGAAGTCCACCAGCTTCTTCTGTAAAGCATTTACAAAAATGGAAGGCGGGACAAGAGTAGCCAGTCGGAACCATAACATGGATGCCACCAACTGGTTTATGACCAACACCCTCCCCTGAAAAGAAAGAACTCCAAGCAGGCCTGACCAGCGCCCCAGCCTGGCAACCACTTTCGTCTCCAACTCCTGCCAGTTTGCCGACCAAGCATCCTCAGTGGGACTCAGGTACTCCCCCAGATAGAGGAGGTGCGTGGTGCTCCACGCAAACATTACCATCTCCTCTGGCAGAGAGTCCACCTGCCACTGACCCTCTAAAAGTCCAGAGCACTTGCTCCAATAAATCCTGGCAGAAGATGCAGCCGAGAATATCTTCTGGCAATCACGCATCCTCCGCAGGTCACCAGGATCGGTGAACATAAGGAGTACATCATCGGCATATGCCGAAAGAAACAACTCCACCCCCGGGCCCGGTAGGGCCAGGCCTGTCAACCTCCTCCGAAGAAGACACAAGAACGGCTCCACACAGACCGCGTACAACTGACCTGACATGGGGCACCCCTGACGGACCCCCCTACCAAAATGAAAGGGAGCCAACAACGCACCATTAACCTTCACAAGGGACTCCACTGCAGCATACAAGAGGCTGACCCGGGCCACAAAATGCGGTCCAAATCCGAACGCTTGCAACGTTACGAAAAGGTATTCATGCTCTACCCTATCAAAAGCCTTCTCCTGGTCAAGAGACAGAAAATCCGCTGACTGACCAGTTCCCTGTGCTAGATGAATCAGGTCCCTAACCAGGTGGGTGTTATCCTGAATGGACCGACCAGGGACTGTGTAGGACTGGTCATGGTGAATCAACTGAGACAGCACGGATTTGCCATCGCCCGTGCAAAAACTTTATACTCTGTGCATAGGAGAGAGACCGGGCGCCAGTTTTTCAACAGGCGGAGTTCCCCCTTCTTGGGCAACAGGACAACAACTGCTCTACGCCACGAGAGGGGCATCTCCCCGGTCGCCATGCTCTCCCCCAGAACCAACATGTAATCACCCCCCAGGATACCCCAGAAGGCTCTTACAAACTCTACCGTCATCCCATCCAGCCCGGGGGACTTACCCCCTCCTGAGCTGATGCAATGCACGAGGCAACTCCTCCAAAGAAACTCCGTTTCTAATGACATTTGAAATATTTCTGTCATAGCCCCTGCTATGACAGAAATATTTCAAATGTCATTAGAAACGGGAATAGTGCCGGAGGATTGGCGTACTGCGCATGTTGTTCCATTGTTTAAAAAGGGGTCTAAGAGTAAACCTAGCAATTATAGACCTGTTAGTTTGACGTCAGTGGTGGGCAAATTAATGGAAATGATACTTAGAGATAATATATATAAGCATCTGGATAAACAGTGTCTGATTAGGAACAGTCAACGTGGATTTGTGCCTGGAAGGTCATGTTTGACTAATCTTCTTGAATTTTCTGAAGAGGTCACTCGGGAAATTGATGAGGGTAAAGCAGTGGATGTTGTATATATGGACTTCAGTAAGGCCTTTGACAAGGTTCCTCATGGAAGGTTGGTTAAGAAGGTTCAATGGTTGGGTATTAATGGTGGAGTAGCAAGATGGATTCAACAGTGGCTGAATGGGAGATGCCAGAGAGTAATGGTGGATGGTTGTTGGTCAGGTTGGAGGCCAGTGACTAGTGGGGTGCCACAGGGATCTGTGTTGGGTCCACTGTTGTTTGTCATGTACATCGATGATCTGGATGTTGGTGTGGTAAATTGGATTAGTAAGTATGCAGATGATACTAAGATAGGTGGGGTTGTGGATAATGAAGTAGATTTTCAAAGTCTACAGAGAGATGTATGCCAGTTGGAAGAGTGGACTGAAAGGTGGCAGATGGAGTTTAATGCTGATAAGTGTGAGGTGCTACATCTTGGCAGGACAAATCGAAATAGGACGTACATGGTAAATGGTAGGGAATTGAAGAATGCAGGTGAACAGAGGGATCTGGGAATAACTGTGCACAGTTCCCTGAAAGTGGAATCTCATGTAGATAGGGTGGTAAAGAAAGCTTTTGGTGTGCTGGCCTTTATAAATCAGAGCATTGAGTATAGAAGTTGGGATGTGATGTTAAAATTGTACAAGGCATTGGTGAGGCCAATTCTGGAGTATGGGGTACAATTTTGGTCGCCTAATTATAGGAAGGATGTCAACAAAATGGAGAGAGTACAGAGGACATTTATTAGAATGTTGCCTGCGTTTCAGCAACTAAGTTACAGAGAAAGGTTGAATAAGTTAGGGCTTTATTCTTTGGAGCGCAGAAGGTTAAGGGGGGACTTGATAGAGGTCTTTAAAATGATGAGAGGGATAGACAGAGTTGACGTGGATAAGCTTTTCCCACTGAGAGTAGGGAAGATTCAAACAAGGGGACATGACTTGAGAATTAAGGGACAGAAGTTTAGGGGTAACATGAGGGGGAACTTCTTTACCCAGAGAGAGGTGGCTGTGTGTAATGAGCTTCCAGTGAAGGTGGTGGAGGCAGGTTCGTTTTTATCATTTAAAAATAAAATGGATAGTTATATGGACGGGAAAGGAATGGAGGGTTATGGTCTGAGCGCAGGTATATGGGACTAGGGGAGAATACGTGTTCGGCACGGACTAGAAGGGTCGAGATGTACTGTTTCCATGCTGTAATTGTTATATGGTTATATGGTTATATAAGATAAAGGGCCATCAAGAAGATCGGTCACCTCCCTATCTATAATCGGTAGACCCTCCCACAGGTCCTGCTGAGCTTCCCCGCTGACTGCACCTGCGGAGAACATGGATCCATAAAAGGACCTGACCAAGGCACTAATCCTCTCTGGATCCGTGACAGAGGAGCCATCATCTGCTAACAGCTCCACGAGCTGTTTGCGGGCTCTCCGCCCTTTCTCCAGAGAGAAAAAGAAAGGCGAAGCTCGATCCAGATCGTGCAGCATCTGGACCCGCGCCCTCACATAAGCGCCTCGGGACCGCACAAGTTGCAGGTTCCTCAAGGCTCCCTTCTTCTCATGAAAAACACCCCATTCGCAAGAGTCACCTCCAACCTGACCCAGGCGAGGCTCTGCGTCCATCAGCTCCCTCTCAAGCTTCTCAACCGCTGAGTCCAGCCGCCCGGTCGACCACCACGTGTATTCCTTACATAAAATACGGATGTGAGCTTTCCCCACATCCCACCACTGCCTAAGGGAAGAGAAGCACCTCTGCCTCTCTCTCCACCTCACCCAAAACCGACTGAATGACTCCCGGAAACACCGATCCTCCAGCAGCCGGTTATTAAAGTGCCAGTACGCAGACCCGGCCCGAGCGCGCGCTGGATTAAAATCCGCACGCACCAGACAATGGTCCGAGCATGGCACCAGCAGCATTGAGGCCGCTGAGACACGGGAAACACACGCTCGGGAGATATATATTCGATCAATGCGGGAACCACCGCCCTCAGACCTCCGCGAAAAAGCAGTGGAGTCTGGGTTGAAGTCCCGCCACGCATCAACCAACTCAAAAGAATCAATCAACCCTCTCAGCTTCTTCGCTACAGCAGGGGCACACTGAGTACCAGAACGATCTCGCACCTCAAGGGTGCAGTTAAAGTCCCCCCCCCAAGGAAGACACACTCTCCCCGATCAATAGTGCTCAACAGAGCACTCACCTCCTGAAGTAGACCGGCCTGCATCGTGCCGGAGCTGGGGGCATACACGTTAATGAAATGCAACGGCATGCCATCCAGGCTCACGGCCAGATGGAGCAAACGTCCTGGCACAACTTCTTGCACTTTTATAATATTGGGCAGGAAATTCTGAGCCAACAGAATGGCCACCCCACTAGAATTTGAGCTAAGATGACTCATATAGACCTCACCTTCCCACTCCAATCTCCAGGTGGGTTCATCACTGACAACAGTATGCGTCTTCTGCAGAAAACACACTGCAAATTTCCCCTCCCTAAGGACCGATAAAAGCTGGAATCTGCGAAAACTCGCTCTACTCCCGTTTAAGATTAGGGTAGCTAACGTGAATGCACTGGTACATTAAATTGAAATCCTCACACTTCTCCTCCTGGGCTCTGTAGCCCTCTCTCTTGGGAACTCCAAAAAGTACCTAAGCTGGCACTGCTCAGAGCCAGGAAGATCACTTTCCTTGGTGGCAAGGATAGCCTCGAGAGTTTCAACTAAGGCCGACAGATCAGCCCACCGTCTCTTAGCAGCATCAATCTTTTTCTTGTTGGTACGGCTTGTTTTTAAAACCCCCCCCGCACCTCACAGATAACAATTGCATGAGATCGTCCTTGGTTCCTGGGCTATCGGCCAAGTTACTCGCACCTGACACAACACGCTCAGCATCACCAAGGTCATTTTCAGAAGTCGAAAGACCAGATCTCTCTGGAATTTGGCTAACCCCTTCACACCAACTGGCCCTATCACTCCCCCCCTCCTCCAGCATGACACCACCCCCAGGATCTATGCCGGGGAAGGGTCCCGAATCCCCTATCGTCATCACGCAGCCCACTGACTGGCTGGGCTCCTGCGCTCTGTCCTCACCCTCCACATCTGGGCCTGGGGAAGGCACCCCCAGGGACTGTGGTAAACTGGCACCACCAGAATCCGAAAGAAGGTCGCTGCCCGAAACAACTCCGACCTCCACAGCACCGAACGCACCCCCTCCACTGGCCACACCCAGAGGCTCTCCACCAGTCTTGTTTCTCTCCCCTGCCAACTCAGCCGACAGTACAATACACACCTCGGCACCTCCACTGGCTTCAATATTGAGCACTGTTTGGTACACCATTCCCCCCGGCCCCCCTCCCTCGGGCTGACTCTGCTCATCCCCCGTATCAGGGTCCACACTACCAGGGGAGCTTGCCCCACCCTCCTGCGTGCTAACACCCTTAGTAGGGCTCTGAAACGAGGGGACCTCCTCCGACCCAGAGGACACACCCCCAGGGGAGCCAAGATCAACACACGATGAGATACCTCCCTCGGAGGACCCCTGAGACGAAAGGACCTCCCCCCGCCCAGAGGACACAGCTCCAGAGGGGTCTACCCCATCACCTGACCCTGTGGTGCCCTCGAGAGATCCCTGAAGCGGAGGCTCAACCTCCAACCCAGAAGACGTCATTTCCTGACCTCCAACCACATCGGTGGTGGAAGGACTGGAAAACTGCACCCCCCTTACATTGGACTCACGTCCTTGCTCTTCCTCGCCAGGCCCAATCCTCCTTTTTGTCCCACTAGCATGCGGCGGTGTGGTGACCTCCATAAAGAAAGGGTCTTCCGCCTCCACACTACCCCCAGCCACTTTACCACCCGCACGTGTTACCTTCCCTACTCCCGTCAGAGCCACCTCAGCTCCTTGCTGGGCCACGGCAGTTTCACTCTGGACCTCCCTGGAGCTGACAGGCACCCCTTGGGTGATCTCCGCACTCGGCAGTTGCACACCCACCTGCTTTTGACTCGAATGGGTAATCTTTTTCTGATTCTTCTTCTTCTTCTTCTGCTGCTCCCATTTCTCTCCACCCTCCCTCTGTACCTCACTTTCAGCCACCCCCACAGGTTCAGGATGTAGGGGGCGGGGGCCCTCGCTGCCCCGGGTCCCCAAGGCGGAAACTGCAGACCCAGAAGGGCTAACCCCGCTGCCCCGGATCACCGAGGCAGAGCCAGCAGCCCCAGCCAGGTCAGCGGTTCCACCCCGCCCCTCCGAGGCATGACGAGCCACCGCTGATGGGCCAGCAGTGCATTCCTGGGCCGCTGCGCTAGAAGTTCTGGCAGCGACCCCGTGATTAGGAAATTCCCTACGGAGATGTCCATAACAGCCGCACGCATGACACCGTGCCTTTCCCCAACTCCAACGCACGGTTGTAGCGAGACCCCTACACTCCACCTCGAAACTCCCCTCATTGCCTTCCCCCTCCCCCACCTTCACGAATACCCTCCTTTTGAAACTGAGAATCCCTTTTTCCTCCGGGTCCCCCCCCCCCAGGGTGCATGAGCCTAAAGCACTTAGACCGCACCTCCGCAATCTGAGAAAGGTGTGGAATGAGTGTCGCATCCGGAATACATGTAGGGCAACTCCGCAGGAGAACCGGTCTCACCCTGGATCCATGGGTCCACCTGTATATGGACCCCCCCCCCCCCACTGAAATCCCCCTCTCTACCGCTGTGGCCACAGCCTCCCGGTTCTTCAATATCATCTCAACCTTTCCCCTCTCGAGCGCGGAAGAGACAATAGCCCCCCTACCAAGAGGGGCATTCATAGCCTTCGTAATTGCTCCCCTGGACATCTGGGGCCCAGTTTGAACCGAGATACCAAAACTGTCCCAGTCCAAGTCAACATGAGGGTCATGTTCAGATGGCCTCGCTTCCTCTGCTGATGTCACTGCTGCGTAGCTCCTCGCCTTCGGCCGCGCCCCCTCCATCGCCATCCGGGCAGAGGCACAAACCAGCTCCCGGCACTCCAGCAGCTCAGCAAATTAGTTCCCAGGGACAGTCACAGTCCAAAGCAATCCTCAAAAAGCAAAGTCCTCCAGCAGAAGAAGGAAAGTTCCAGAACTCGTCCACGCCAAAACAAAGCCAGCTCGCCCTGTCTTGCCGAACGCCAACCCACATTCTTCACATTAAGCCAGGCAGCCGCGCTGTGCACAATGACTTTAGGGCAGATAATCAGTGCCAAAACACAGCAACAGCACCGAAACACTTCAAACCCCCGATATCCAGGCACTCTTGGCAGTCCGCCAATGACAGCCGCACCCTGCTCCCTCTAGAAACCTCGCAGGGGATTTTCACGCTAAATGGAGGAGTTTTTAAAGCATTGGAAAGTTTCTACAGTCCAACAATAAGTCAGACTATGAAGCCCCTCTGCCTCTGTTCCTTTCCCAGCGACAGAATCCTTCAAAGGCTGCTTAAAACTTTTCAGCCACAGGAGCTGAGAAAGACACAGCCTCTCTCTCTCTTTCTCTTTCTCTTTCTCTTTCTCTCTCTCTCTCTCTCTCTCTCTCTCTCTCTCTCTGTCTCTCTCTCTCTCTCTCTCTCTCTCTCTCTCTCTCTCTCTCTCTCTCTCTCTCTCTCTCTCTCTCTCTCTCTATCTCTCTCTCTCTCTCTGTTTCTCTCTCTCTCTCTCTCTCTCTCTCTCTCTCTCTCTCGCGCTCTCTCTCTCTCGCTCTCTCTCTCTCACGCTCTCTCTCTCTCCTCTCTCTACTCACCCTATTTCTTCCCGCATTGTCTCTCTCTCCCTATCCCCTTTTCGCTCAATCTCTCCCCCTCTCTGTCTCTCCCACCCTCTACCCTCTCCACCTGCCCTCTCTCTCTGCCTCTCTCTCTGCATCTCTATCTGCCTCTCTTTCTCTGCCCCACTCTCTGCCACTCTCTCTGCCCTCTCTCTCTCTGCCCCCTCTCTCCCCTAACCGCTCCATGTGTGCCCTCTCTCTTCCTGCCTTCTCCCTGTCTCTGCCGTCTCTCCGTCTCCGCCATATGTCTCTCTCTGATTTATCTCTCTCATCGGCACCCCTGCATTTTCTTTTTTTTTTCTTTCGACCTGTTGTTTAATGGATTTCATTTATCATAGTTGTCTGTGCGCGAGTGTGGGGGGGGGGGAGTGGGGGAGATAAACTGTTTTTAGTCTCCTCCTTCGTAGGGGATGCGACCTTTTGTTGTCGTATCCCACGTCTCCGTCGTCTGCGCTGAGGCCTAATCGCGGAGCAGGCGGTTTCCAACTGGGACCGACCTCGAGGCCCTGGAGGCAATGCCAGGACTTTCCAACTTCGAAGCTGGCCGACTTCGGGGCTGTGGCGGTGGCGTTGCGGCGGCGGCGGCGGCGGCTGCGACCCGACTTCAGGGCCCCGGAGGCACGGCCACGGGCCCAGTGGACTAGGCCGCGGGCCCAGTAGACGTCAACGTCGGGAGCTCGCTGGTCCCAGGTTGGTGACCGGTTCTCCGGAGCTTCCGCAACGACAGCTTCGTCCGCAGAACTGGAAGGTTGCAGCTTCGTAACCTTTGACCGCCCCGGGCAGCAGGTCTTAAGTGGCTTTTTCACGGGGCGACTTGACGCAAGAGTGAACCAGAGTTTAACATCGTGGGAACCTCGTGCGATAACAGTACGACATTCGTGGACCACCGTGGACCACCGTGGCGCTAACGGCAGGTAATCGTGTACGTTGGTCAATCGGGAGAAAATTCAAGAAAGTTTGAATTTCTCCAAGAGTGACTTGTACACTTGTGGTTGAGCATCGCAACATTGTATGAACAAGTGGCCAGTGCGATATCCGTGCGATATCCGTAATAACTCTTGCGGGTACCGTGGGAACTCCTGCGAACGGTGAGTAACTGAGCAGTTTGATTGTCAGTGCTTGTTTTACCTCATTGTTAAATAAATATATTTTTTACTATCAGATTGATGTCTGCAATTCTTCATTAACACATCACTACAAGATGAATGTTTCTAATGTTATAATCCCTCTCATGCTGAAACACAAAATAGTTGAAGGGAGGTGAAATAATCACATTTTCATTCTTTTTCATGTTTGAGTGTTGAGGTACCTCACTTGCTGAGCTATTTTACTCCAGCAGTTTGTGTCTCTTTTTGTCTAAAGCAGTTTCTAAGACTGTAGGAACTCCGCGGGCCAGGCAGCATCTACGGAGGGAAATGGACAGGCGACCCTTTCTTCAGGCTGCCTTATCTCTCTCCCCCCCCACCCCCTCCCCCCTACTCCCACCCCCACACACAAATGCTGGGGAAGCTCAGCGGGTGCAGCAGCATCTATGGAACGAAGGAAATAGGCAACGTTGCCTACTACCCTCTGTGTAAAGAAGCTGCTCCTCAGCTTCTTATTAAATCTTGCCCTCTCACCTTAAACCCGTGTTCTCTACTTTTTGATGCCCCGACCCTGAGTAAAAGTCTGTGCATTTCCCCTCGGTTATACACCTCCATTAGATCACCCTTCAGCCTCCTGCACTCCAAGTAACATAATCCTCGCCTGCCCAACCTCAGCGGGAGAAACTCAGCGGGTGCAGCAGCATCTATGGAACGAAGGAAATAGGCAACGTTGCCTACTTCCTTCGCTCCATAGATGCTGCTGCACCCGCTGAGTTTCTCCAGCATTATTGTGTACCTTCGATTTTCCAGCATCTGCATTTCATTCTTAAACACAAATGCACCGAGTTCCTCCAGCATTTCGTGTTTTGTTCAGTATTCCAGCATCCGCTGTCTCCCGCGTCTCCAATAAAACAAAACTACTGTCAAAAGGGTGAAGAATAGTGCGGCTGATTAGTGCGGCTGTCAGGAGGTTATGGGGAGAAGGCAAGAGAATGTGGTTGAGAGGGAGATAGATCAGCCGCGATTGAATGGCGGAGTGGACTTAATGGACCGAATGGCCTAATTTTGCTCCTATAACTAACAAAGATAGTAATTGTTAGGGAAATGTAGTTATTAAAGACGAGGGGGAGTAGAAATGGGCAGTCTGGGATGGCTCGCGAGATACTTGCATAGAGGCACAAAAGTTAAAGAAAGGGCAGATAAACAGAGAGGGGGGGACTTCCCTCAGTGCCCATCTGTTACCATTAATTGGACAGTTCGGTCTGTGAAACGCAACACGCCAACCCCGACATCCAGCCCGGTGGTCAGTCCTTTGAAGATAGACACCAGTTGCTTGGAGCAACTCAGCCGGACAGGCAGCAACTCTGGAGAGAAGGAACTGGTGGCGTTTCGGGTCGAGAGCCTTCTTCAGACTGAGGTCAATCCCCTGCATGGATAACATGGATGTTGTGGAAGTCCAGAACAATAATTTTCTTCACACAGAGAGTGGTGAACCTGTGGAATTCTCTGCCACAGAAAGTAGTTTAGGCCAGTTCTTAGGCTATATTTAAGAGGGAGTTAAATTTTGTTTTTGTGGGTAAAGGGATCAGGGGGCGTGATCATATTGAATGGCGGTGCAGGCTCGAAGAGCCGAATGGCCTACTCTTGCACCTATTTTCTATGTCTATGTTTCAATGGTAACGTTCGCATCTAAAGGCCGTGACGGCCCTAGGTCAAAGGGCTTGGATGAGATGGAATTTGTCAGGAAAAGTGTCCTGAAACGAAGCACGATTAGTGAGATTGCAGCCGACACAAGAAAAATGACACTAAATGTTAAAGAAGGAGCTGCAGATGCTGGAAAAATCGAAAGTAGACAAAAACTTCAGGAGCAACTCAGCGGGTGAGGCAGCATCTATGCAGAGAAGTAATGGGCAACGTTTGGAGTTGAGACTCTTCTTCAGACTAACATTATGATGATACTAACGATGATTGCCCAAAATAGCTGGAAAAGCGAGCTGAGGAATGGCCAATGGCAAACTTTAATGCAGATAATTGCAAGATGTAGCTTTCTGGCCGTTAGCATCGGCACAATGAACAGCATAGCCCAGGGGTATGTTGTAGAACAAGAGAATCGATGGGTGCAGGTACAAACTTCCTAAAACTGGCCTCACACGCAGACATGGGTAGTAAGGAAGAGCGTTGGTGGATTGGCCTTCATAGGCCACGATATTGAGCACAGGCGTTGTGTTACGAGTATATAAGATTTTTTGGTGAGTTCACATATAGAATATAGTTTTCTCGAGCACCGATGAAAATATGTCATTAAGCTGCAAAGAGCGCAGAGACGATTAACAAGGATGTCACCAGGACTCGAGGACCTGAGCTTCAGAGACAGGTTGGGCGGGCAGGCTACACCTTGGAGCGCATGGCACTGAAGATTGAGCATATGAAGGTGTAGAAAATCAAGAAATGAATATATCGGGTGAATGCAAACCGTTTAGTTCTACCCAGAGTGGATTAATCAAAACCAGAGGACATTGGTTTATGATGAGTGTGGCAGGATTTGAGAGGAAGCTGAGGGACAATTCTGACATTGAAAGGGTGATGGATTCATGGAACGAGCTGCCAGTGGCGGTAGTTGAGGCAGGCAGAATAACGACATGTAAACGACATTAGAACAGGTACATGGGTGGGGGAGGGTTTGAGGGATGTGCGGCAAAAGCGGGTAGATGAGGCGAGTGCCCATAGGGAAGTTAGACCAAAGGCACTGTTTCCCTGTTGTCTGGCATCATGACCCGAACTTAAAGTTCATACCGTTCGGTTATAAGCTACCCAAATGGAAATATGAGGTTTTCACTGCAGTTACGCGCGGCTTTACTGTGGCAAACGATGGGACTAAGGCCAGACAGGTCGGGATGGGAATGTGAAGGGGGATCTTCTTCTTGCGTGTGGCGTGCACAGCCTAATGTTGTAGGTCAACTTTTTCTATTTGATATTTTGTTTGTGCACGTCGGGTTGATTGCATTAGTCGAAACAGAGTGGACCACGTGAAGGTTGCTAACTCCCACGCGGTGAAGGGGAGTTAAAATCATAGACAAGCGGAAATCCAGCAGGCTTTGTCGGAAAGAGCACTTTGCAGGAAAGGCGTACATGAACACATGACATGCAAAATGTGGTAAAAATACATTTACTTGTACATAGGTCAAATTATTCTGATTTGCTAACGATCCATAACACACAAATCCATTAATAGTTTTATTGAAATACTGTAGCCGATTTTAGGATCATGACTCAACTGGTCTGCAGGGGGCGCTCGGTCCTTTACTCTGACACATTACAGGGAGCCCGGTCCGGAAATACGCAGAGCTGGACTCATTCATTCCCTTTTCTCCATGCTCCGGCAATCAGCTCGCATTCTTTCAGTCCCAAGACAGTTGTTCGAAAAAATTACCATGACTACCTTGTTTCCACATTTCCAAACCCATCAGCTATTAAGCGACGCTGTAGTCGTTACCCCCGTCATTACCAATTAAACAATACTTAAAATCCAATTTATTTTTGAACAATTTTAAGGCATGTTGTGAAGGGATACTTGATTGCATTCTTCAGTTCGTCTCTGACCTTAGACTGAGTCACCACATAAATAAACGTGTTCGTGCACGAACTCAGAATTGTAAGCATGTTCCCGGCTCCATTTGCCATTGTCAAAGGATGAGCCCAGTTTGGGACATAGTGCATGTATGCAATATGCGTATAAATGAAGGTTAACACCTCCGGCAGCCACAGGAGGATGAAACTGCCGGATACACAGAAGAGTAATATAATCGATTTTTTCCGACTCTGCATCTCTGGGTCCTGTTGTTTCTCGCCACTGACATGAGCGCGGAGCTTCCTGCGGGCTCGGCTCGCCACCACGATCGATCTGACCGTCAGGATATTAAGCAACATAATAAAGAAAAACGGAAGGAGAGGGGTTAAAACGGTGTGAATCCAAGAGAAGGCAAGCCATCCAGGGTGGGAAAAATATTCAGTCTTTTCAATGCATTCAACCTGCAGGTCTATATAATAAGAATAAAATGCAAAATAGTAGGGGATGTTCCGTATTAAACTCAACACGAAAACTGTTGCTATCGTCACCCTGGCGATTTTAACCGTGCAGTGCCTGCTCTTAAAATCTTGGCAACAAATGGCCACAAAGCGATCAAATGTAAACGCGACAGTTAACCAGACTGAGCAGTCCATGGACACATAGGACATCACTCTTTGTATGGATGCATGCAATAGAGTGAGTGGACCCGTGAAAATTCGCAGCGTAAAGGTAATTGATCGCCACGTTGAAGAACACGGCCAATAAATCTGCTACCGCCATCGCCACCAGACAGTGGGTGATGCATCGAGACAGCCCACACTTCCCTCGTCCGAGAACGATGATTGCCACTAAATAACCTGTGAGGAAATGAAAACAGACAGTCTTTGAATCTGGTCATCAGTTACAAGGTGCTCTCAATGTCGGCGATCATGGTGCAGGCGCGCCCCCTACTGCTGCTCTCCTGCGGTATGGCAGCCATCCGAGCAAAATTCCCATTCACCGTGATATCCTGAATAGATCACGTCCGCCGGGTCAATTACAATTAAAACGCAAAGTAGGTGCTATAATACGAGCAGAAGAGCTCAACCAAGAAAACCAAGCCCATATCCAAACTATCAAAACTGATGATGCTAACTTATGATAAGGACCATAGGCAATAATCAGCTACCGACATGTTAACAAGCGCATAAGAAACATTGATCGTGTAGTTGCAAGCATATCAATGGATTTATCAAGTGGGCACCTCATTTCATTGCTGTTTCGTCGAAGTAGGCCCACGACACATCGGGAATGCTCGACAAGTGGTTCTATGAGCAGGTAACCCCCTCATATCTGCTCTCACAAGCCATGCAACAAACATCTACTACACAAAGAAAGCTGCTGATTAATGCACTCTAACAAATGCGAAAACACTCACATTCTACGTTCCAACTATCTCATAACGACACAATTATCAACATGGCATAAACTGGGATACACTTACACTGAATACACTTTCAAAGAAATGTATTGTGAATGTGGAGTTCTGGAAAGTGTTCAATTGCCATGTTTATCGAATACGGAATGATTAAATTCTTACTTGCATTCACATACTGGCTTAAACTCAATACACACTGATAATGTATAATTTACAAATGCGTCAATCCATTCATTACCACAGAACTGGGGCGAAAACTCCGAGGTTCAGAGTGCAACCAGCGGCCGTCCATTGAAGGTGGGGTTGCGTGGTGTGGGGTGAGATGGAGTATCCGTGTCCGGTAGAGCCATGGTACTGAACGGCACCTGAGTGTGCTTTTTTCTTCGGTCTCAGTGTATTGCGGGAGTAATTCCGGATGGGGATGACAGCAACACAGGGCCCTGTGTTGCTGTCATCTCCATCCGGAATTACTACACACTTCGGAAACCGTCCTAACAATCGTCAAACAGAGGACTAAAATTCTTACTTTCCCGTGGCCTTAAAGGTGAGAATCTGTGTTGTCGGATGCAGCACTTTATACGCATCACTTACTCAAACTGACATCTCACTGATATCTACCAACATAGTTGAAAATACGCAACTTCTTGACGTAAACTCAGCGACCTGCTGTGGAGTATTTGTGCGGCAGTTATTATGATGGACAAAACCGGTCAAAGCTTCACTCTCCTGTCCGGAAGGAACATTTGCAAAATACAACCCTTCAACGCTGTTAAATGGCAAGTAGATGCAACAACTTACTGA